>NC_064811.1:31662490-31816022 GCF_023721935.1 Panthera uncia
ATTAGATTATATATATTATATATATTATATATATGGAAAAATTTTATATATATATTATATATATAATTTTTTTTTTTCATTATAGGGTTGTTGTTGTTTTAATTAAACTCTACCCCCCATTGTGGGGCTTGAACTCATGACTCAGAGGTCAAGAATCGCATGCTCTACCAACTGAGCCAGCCGGGCCCCCCACATTATAGGATTTTCAACAAAGCTTCTGCTCCATGAATAATTTTCTTACTTGCGTTTATCTGTTTCAGGAAGTATACATGCTGTCCATCGAAAGTCTGGCAGAAGTAACAGCACGTTGCATTGAGCAGCTGCATAAAGTAGCAGAATTAGTTCTTCATGGGCAGGAAGAGGAAAAACCAGCTCAGGACCAAGCAAGAGTTCTGATAAAGTAAATGTTACTTTTAATTCTTATTTTTCCAATTTTACATGTATGTGCCATTCAGATACACACCCATAGAGGCATACACACACCCTAGGCTACTAAAGATTTAAATTATAAGGCAACTAATTCTATTGTTCCGTGGTCATCTTTCAAAATAGACTCTCTTAAGAATCACAAGATTCTTTGCTGAATCATGTTAACAAGCATAAGAACAATTAAGTAGACATTCTAGGGATTATTTATGAAGAGATTTAAGGAAAGAAACACTAAATCATTCAAGGATAAGTGTTTATTTTAATAGATCAAAGTCTTAAAAGTACAGACCTTTGAGGATAATTGCATTTTTAACGTACCATAAGAATAGAGAAAGGACACCTTGATGCAGCTTCTCAGCTAGCTTCCCAAAGATATTCAAATGCACCCCCATGGTTCCTAGCGACTTATACCAGCTCTGCATATTCTGAATTCTGGCAGTGATGGTTGTTGATGCAAGCCAGTTTCCTGTGGATTGCATGTGTGTGCATATGTGCTATCATATGTTACAGTCTTCCAACAAATAGTAGCTATTATTATTAGTTTATCTAGTGGAATAAAATGTAACCGTATGCACATGAAAATCGTTGGTATGGAGCTGAAAAACAAGCCATCAGCTTTTACCTGCATGTCTATATGCCGTAGTGTGGAAAATTAGCACAGATCCAACACCTTCTCATTACTACACAGACACAGGAGCCGTAATAAGAGCCTCCTAAAAATACACAGGTACACAACACACACATCTCAATACACTCATTCACTTTGCTAGCTAACTAGTCTTTGCTTATTACTGTATTTGGCATTGTAGGTGGGGAGCAAATGTTTAGTCAGAGAACTTTCCAAAAAGTCGACATTAGCATCTTTGTACTACTAGTAGCATTTTTCCTCACTTGTAAGGAGGTGTCATCTAGTCTAGATTTTCCTATCTAAACATGTGAAAATGAAAGGTGATCTAAGAACCACACAATCCTGCACGTAATAGGCTTAGGAAGAATATGTAGTTACCTCAGTCTATAGAAGGAAGAGGAAAGGGAAAAATAGGAAATGTTTAAAATATTGAGGAAGACATCGAAGTGGTATTTTATATTTGTGGTGTTTGTTTGTAAAGGGAGAGTGTTCACAAGTCCCTAAGTATGTATAGCAGGACCTTATTCTTAGCATCTCTGATTTCCAGTCCAGATTATCCCGACCTTACCAAGCTGCACCAAGCAAAAGGTCGTAAGGCCTCACATGTGTCTGTATAAGTGCCTTTCCACCCACCTGCCCAAGGCCATAGACAAAATGGCTCTGGGCTATCCCCGGACCTTTCTTCTGACCCTTTCTGCAGATAAGTTTTGCATGGATGGATGGAATGGTAGACAGATAGATATAGCTCAACAAACATAAATACATAGCTTAGAACCCCTATTTATCAAAACCAAGCTCACTGCTCCTGACTTCACTAGATCTTAACATGTAAGAGTCTTAACTTGGAGTTAGTATTTTTCTAATAGCATTTTAACCACTATTCATAAGAGTCGTATATACTAGTTATAGAAGGAAATAGATAATATTCACATTGTTAGGTTAATTGGATTGTTTTTGGTTTTTGTCATCATCTGTGATGTTATGACAAATGTTGCTTTGTTAAATATTTGTGCCCGTCTAGCATTATTTTCCTGAGGTAAAGTCCTAGTAGTCAAATGGCTAGAATAAACTTGGGGTTTTGATAGAAGTCTTTAAAAACAGATTTTATAGGGACGCCTGGGTGGCTCAGTCAGTTAAGCGTCTGACTACGGCTCAAGTCATGATCTCACAGCTTGTGAGTTTGAGCCCCACGTCGGGCTCTGTGCTGACAGCTCAGAGCCTGGAGCCTGCTTCGGATTCTGTGTCTCCCTCTCTCTCTGCCCCTCCCTGCTCATGTACTGTCTCTCTCTCTCTCTCTCAAAAATAAATAAAAACATTAAAAATTTTTAATAAATAAAAACAGATTTTATAGGATCTTTATTATGAGGTACGTAATAAAAACTTAATCAAGAAATTAAGAGACATCTGAATTTGAATTCCAGCTCTATCACTTATTACTGCATGTCCTAAGCAAGTTACTTAATCTCCTTGGGGCACCTGGCTGGCTCAGTCAGTAGAGCATGCAACTGTTGATCTCCAGGTCATGAGTTCAAGACCCAAGTTGCGTGTGGAGCCTACTTCAAAAAAAAAGTTACTTAACCTTCTTAAGCACCAGTTTCACCATCTATAAAATGGGGATATTAATGTAATCTTTAAGATCACTATGAGGATTAAATATGATTATGCATATAAAAACACTTAATGAATGCTCATTATTATTTCAAAATGACCAAAAAGCTAGAGAAAAGCCACTTGGCAAGAAGCTTATACCCCTAAACCTATGGAGCTCAAGCCTCAAATTCTCCTGCATATGCTTTTGATTCTAAAATGAGGTAGGGTGAGGGTGCCTGAGTGGCTCAGTTGGTTAAGTATCCAACTCTTGATTTCAGCTCAGGTCATGAGCTCAGGGCTGTGAGTTAAAGCTTTGAACTGGGCTCTACACTGAGCTGTGAAGTCTACTGGGAAGAAGGGAGGGAGGAAGAAGGAAAAGGAGAGACAGAGGAAGGAAGGGAGGAAGAAAGAGATAGGGTGATTATTCATTAATTATGCATGCAGAGAAAAACCAGGATTAGATTAAACTATGATTGTGAACCATGAAAGATTATTGAGGGAAACATTTCTGCAGAGCATCTTCAAACTTGTGTGTGTTCTTTTCAATGAATATGGTATCAGTATCAGTAATTTTCTTGATTTTTAAATTATTTTATCTTATGGAAAATCCCCCCAAACCTCCTATTTTCTTGCAGATTAACTACTGCAATGTGTAAAGAAGTGGCCTCCTTATCAAAGAAGTTTACGAATTCTTTAACCACTGTTGGGGTAAGTTTATCATAGTGATTTTTTTTTCACCTGTTTTGGGAGATGAGCCTATGAGGAGCTGTGAGAAGTGCAGTGCCTTCTTTGTTGGCTCCGTAAAACAGAAGCAGCGCCATGATGTTTACTAAAACCAGGCCAGGAGCACCTTCTGTTAGAACAGGTAACTTAGGGCTCTCATCTGACTGGGTTCTATCCTGATGCTGCCATCTCTGACTTACAAGGTATTAAGTGGGTCTTGAAACATCTCTGGGCCTCATTTCCTCTATTTGTTTAAAAAGAAGTCAAATAGGGGCGCCTGGGTGGCTCGGTTGGTTAAGCGTCCGACTTCGGCTCAGGTCATGATCTCACAGTCCGTGAGTTCGAGCCCCGCGTCAGGCTCTGTGCTGACAGCTCAGAGCCTGGAGCCTGTTTCAGATTCTGTGTCTCCCTCTCTCTCTGCCCCTCCCCTGTTCATGCTCTGCCTCTCTCTGTCTCAAAAATAAATAAACGTTAAAAAAAAAATTTTTTTTTTAAAAAGTCAAATAAAGGTTCCTTTCATTGCTTAATACTTGTGATATATAATTCTTTCTATGTATCTATCTATCTATCTATCTATCCTATGAAAATAATTTTGAATACTCACATTCACTATTACCCTCAGAACCTGTTGTTTATGCCACCCACTGTGAGAGGTTTCCTTATTATTACTCTTCAACTTTAACCAAAAGAAAAAAATTCTACCTGTTGGCATAAGTGTTTCTATTCTCAAGGTAACAAGTTTGAAAGGTTTGGCGTTTGGAGGTGTGGCTTCTGGTTATTTTCTTCAGAAGCCAGTCACATTATATAACCCTACCTTAGTGGGATTGGGAAGACAAGTGGGAAATATTCCTTTTTAACCTTTCTCTTTTTTAAAAAATGTTTCTCCTTTTAAAAAAAAAACGTTTTTTAATGTTTATTTATTTTTGAGAGGGAGAGAAACAGAACTGAGCAGGGGAGGGGCAGAGAGAGAGGTAGACAGAATCTGAAGCAGGCTCCAGGCGCTGAGCTGTCAGCACAGAGGTTGATGCAGACAGAGCTCCAACTCAGGAACTCATGAACTGTGAGATCATGACCTGAGCTGACATTGGATGCTTAACCTCTGAGCCACCCAGGCATTCCCCTCCTCCACTTTAATCTTTCTACTTTTTCTTTTAAGGCCCTGGATTCAAGGGCAGATGATTCTTGCCATGAGAAACAGCAAATTTTATTTCCTTTTTTTTGTTAGGGTGTTTTTTGGTTGCAAATGTGTTAGTTTTCCAGGGTTGCCATAATGGGTACCATGCAAAGGGGGGGCTTAAACAAGAGAAATTTATTGTCTCACAGTTCTGGAGACCGGAAGTCTAAAACCAAGGTGTCAGCAGGGACATGCCCTCTCAAGAAGCCTCTAGAGGAGAATCCTTCCTTGCCTTTTCCAGCCGCTATAGCCCCAGGCATTCTTTGGCTCATGGCAGTGTAACTATAATCTCTTTCTCTGCCTTCACATCATCCTCTCTCTGTGTATTTCTGTGTCCAGATTTCTCTCTCCTTATAAGGACACCATTCATATTCGATTAGGGTATGACCGGTGGGACCTCATCTTAACTTATTACATCTGCAATGACCCTATCTCCAAGTAAGGTCACATTCTGATGTCTTGGAGGTTGGGATTTCAATATATCTTTCAGGGAGTACATAATTCAATCTATAACAGGAAGTGACAGAAACAAGCTGTACGTAATCTAGACAGAAAAGGGACTTTATTAAAGGCAGTAGAGGAATGTGAGCAGCTGTGGGGATCCAGCACCAGAATATGTATTCCCTCTCTCTCCAAAGCATTGCCATTAATGTGACTCAATTGTAGAATTTCCCAGACCCCATGTCTCTCCATTCAGATTCTGAGTTCCTGGGTGAGACTACTGAAAGGCTCATCAGTGGGTCACATGACCACTTGGTATCACCCGTAGTGACTGGGGACAGGATCATATCATGCAGACCTACCTGGCTGCTGGGGTGCACTTTCCCCCACCCTGCTACCCACCGAGGCCAAGGTCAGTTCTCAAAAGAAGTGGAAATGATTGCGGACCTGTCAGGAAATGTGTGTTTCCCACACTTCTGTAAGCGACTCGATTAATCAGGGATGAACTACATACCACCTATCCATTCTGTTGTCGAGGAATCTGGTTTGTTTCTCCTATTTTGTAAAACATCAACCCTTATACTTGTATAATTTGGGGGCTTCCACAATAAGAGCTTCTGTATGTAGACAGAGTGAAGAGGGAGACAGAAGTTCATTGATATGATAGGCTTGATGAAATGCACGTGTGTGCTCGGTGTTGTCTGAGTGACAGACACCCAGGGACTTTGGTGTAACTGCCAGATTCACAGAGAGGTGTGAGGTCCTAATCAGGATGACATGGCCTCGGCAACTCAGCTTCCCAAAGCTTCTGACTCTTTCCCCAGCTCACTAGGTGGGAAACTGAGGCCCAAAGGGGTGAGACAGATGGCCAACTGTTTCTCTATGGCTGCCTACTGATGAGGATATATGTGTCTGTACGTGTGTGTGTGTGTGTGTGTGTGTGTAGTATATTGTATATGATTCACATTAAACATTCACTTGTTTACATTAGTGGGTAATATTCACAGCACTGCTTCCCATTTCTCTTGACATGCCATCTTCTAGTACAGTGCTTCTCAAATCTTAATGGGAAGGCAGATCACCTAGAGAACTTTTCAAAATGCAGGTTCTGAGTCAGTAGACCGGGGATGAGGACTGAGTTTCTGCATATCTAATAAACTCTCAGATGAAGACACTGTTCCTGATTCACAGTGTACATTTTGAGCAGCAAGGCTCTAGCTATTGGGCATGTACTTGAACGTATACATATGTACACACATATATGCACATGTGTACAAATGTTTGCATGCGCAAAATCAAGAAGACACACGTTACCACTTTGGAGAAGGAAAAAGCTAAAGCTGAGTTTACTGAAATGCCGTCCCATCCCAACACTACCCCTGATCTTGTGCTAAGATGAATCATTTATATCAAGTTTCTGTTTTCTAAAACAGCCGTTATTCATAACTTGAAGTTAATGAGTGCGTATTGCTCTCCAGACTCCATTTAAATTGCTTGCACATCTCATTGATTCTGAAAGCCAATGTCATTTTATTGCCCTCGTTTTGATTATATTTTAGAGGTTTATTGATAATCAAATAAACATGAAAGCAAATACCATAATGGATTTTCTGGTTAGTTACTAAAACAACTGGGGTTTTAAGGAGTTTTTCCCCAAGACTCCATTATGGTCTCCCCAGTAAGACATTACTTTGCCCTCAGTAAAGTAGTGTCAATGACAGTGGGCTGCTCTGGAAAGATCTATCTCATTTATATATTTTTGTTTACCATAAAGTCATCTGGATACAGTAAGGAAAACCAGCCTATTAAGATTGCCCTCTGTCTTTCCAGTCCCTTTCGTTATTCATTGTCTAAGAGTAAAGTGAACAGTTAGATAGAGAAGCCTGTTGATTGATAGACCAATTGTGGAAATAATGATGCTAACTAATACTAGCTCTCATTTTTTGAACACCTACTTATTATCAGGCTCTGTATTGTGTGTGCTTTACATATATTCATATTTTGCAAAATGGAATCTCCAGATCTGTCTGTAAGTTATACTTAAGAATGTGTTAATTTTCTACTAATCTGGAAGACGCACTCTGTAGCCAAAGACCCGTGTTTGCACTTAAAAGAAAGAAAATAAGTCTAGACCAGGGTCGGCTCTAGGGTAGACTAGTAAGGTGCTTAACTCACCCACAAATGTGAGAGCTTACCTTGCCCCCATGCCTCCCCAAAAAGACAAGGAAACAACTTCAGCCATCTAGATACATATTTTCATGTAAAATTTAAAAAAGCGGGGCACCTGGGTGGCTCAGTCGGTTAAGCATCCGACTTCGGCTCGGGTCATGATCTTGCAGTTTGTGAGTTTGAGCCCTGCATCGGGCTCTGTGCTGACTGCTCAGCCTGGAGCCTGCTTTGGATTCTGTGTTTTTCTCTCTCTCTCTGACCCTCCCATGCTCATGCTGTCTCTCTATCTCTCTCTCTCAAAAATAAATAAATATAAAAAATTTTTAATCAAAATGAATGCAAAAAGATCATGATGAACCAAATATCAACATTTTAAGTAGAGACAAGATCCAGCCCTATACTTGGGCAACTCAGCCTCACTCACCTCCCCATAATCCCAGACGTGCTACAAACTTTCAATAGTTAAAAAATGTCTGAGCTTAAATTTCTAGCTATGTGACCTTAAACAAGTTACTCAACTTTCCTGATTCCTATTTTCTCATCCTTACTTTAGGTTATCATGGTACCTACCTACCTACCTACCGGGATTTCTGTCAAAATTAAATGAGATTAGATAGAAGCAGCACCTAATGTGAAGTCTGGTCTATAATAAACATTCCACTTCTCCTCTTCCTCTTTAAGAGATCCCTCTACAAAGCCATCATATGACATTTTATGTGGCAAGCTTTATACTATGAGCACCTAATCTGTCAATTTCATCCTTTTGATTCCACAGAGCAACAAGAAGGCTGAGGTTCTTAACCCCATGATCAATAGTGTATTGCTAGAGGTAAGTGGCCCCCAGAGAGAAAGTGCTTCTGAATCAAAGCAAATGTTAGAGCTACTTGTTTTGTTTGTCTTTTTCCCAAGCAGCAAGTGTTATTCCAGTTCTAAATCTTATCATCAACAGTCGCTTTTGAGCACATTTGTGTAGCTCAACCAGCTGTAAACCCTTGGGTGAAGCAACAATACCTAATTTTCAAGAATTCCTGATTATAAAGAGAAACGCTAAGCTTGCACGTTATTTCTGTTGCTGTTTCCTCCAGCAGAAGCACATTTCTGCTGCCAAGTTTGACACCAGATTTAACACTGTGATTATTGGCTGCAATGAGGGATTCTTGCTCAATGGTGATTTTTGTAAAAATGAGCCCTTGTCTCCATTCACGATCACCTTTGGTTTAGCCGGGTCTAAGCTTCAGACTAACAATATTGACAAGTTGACTGTTTAGCCTCTGTCTGTTCAGTGACCAGAGGCACTGTCCTCAGAGATCACTCACTCCCTGGCCTGTCGGCTCACCAGGACTTTGTAACACTGATACGAAGCTGTCCCGATACTGCTGTGGTTTTACCAGAAGCCAGTGACGGAAGAGAGAAGAGGCCCTGGAGGCCACATTCCCGAGTCGTAGTCACGGTGTCCTACCTGTGGCTGGTGGAGGAAAACCTTCCATCAGGGGCCCAGCTATAAGGACCTGGCACATCTATAGCCCCAGGGCACCCAGCTGAAGCCACGGGTGTTAACCAGTTTGAACACGGGCAAATGCATATAACAGTAGTTTTTTGTTGTCTGAAGTAGCTGTCAATTGCAGCTTTTGGAAATTACCAAATTCAAGTCAGGGAAGGCTACCTATATATTTATAATGTTTGTAGAAATTGTGCCTTACTGTTAGGGAAAACTACCAAGGTACAAAAGTAACAAAGTAGTGACATCAAGTGTTACCATTTAGGACACAGCCATGCAGTGGGATGAAGTCAACCAGAAGGGACAAGGAGCTATAGGGGCAGGTTCTGGAGGACACAGCTAAGAGGAAAGCCAGGCAGTCAGATGCAGAATATGGAACAAGAAAATGTCTCCCCTGGCCACCCAGAAGGCATCGGCAGATTAATTTACTATGTCAGTCATGAAGAATATGAAGTCAAGTGTTTATTTATTTCCCCGGTGGGAGTTTTCTTATGTTTTAGTGACCTGAAACATTACATAGCCTCTCGACCGACTGCGGTATGCAAGAATACCACAGAGCATTGCTTCACTATATGCTAACTAATTTGGATGTAAATTTTAAAAAATAAAAAATAAAGTTAAAAAAAAATTCTTAAAAAAAAAACAATACCACAGAACATGAATGGCAACATCAAATATCCAAACCAAGTAGAAGGTACCCATATGCATTCAAGGATTTGCCATGAATGATTACACAGTACTATCTCCAGTTCGCTTTATGTAGCCCATTCCTGTTTATTCATCTCTAGGTTAGGGCAAACTAGAGCTTCCTTCATACTGTGCTTTTGTGTTATTTCAGGACAGTGGGGTTGGTCTGGGAGAGGAATAGGGAAGACTGGATATATTTGGTCATGAATATACACATATCGATGTAGCCTCAAAGTCCATGGAAATGACTTGCCTCATGTGAAGTGAATTCTTCTATTAGTATAGATAATTAAGAGCTGAACGCATTTCATCCAAAGGACTGTGTTTACAATTGCCTTAAGCACCAACATTAAAGGAAAAATATTTTACAATATTGTGAGGTTTGCAAGGAGGGACCATTATCAAACTGGAAGGATTGTCAAGGTTGAACTCTGCAAACAACCCTTGAGCCACATTTCTCCCTTCTCCCAGGGCTGCAATAGCACGACATACATCCAGGATGCCTTCCAGCTGCTGCTGCCTGTGCTGCAGGTCTCACACATCCAGACCAGTTGTTCAAAAGCACAGCCGTGACCTGGCCAGACTCCCATCTAGTGAAAGAAAAGGCAGGCCACATTGCTCTGTTATATATCAGTGAAGGGGATGTTCTCTGCACATCTGGCCACAGACGCCCCTTTGAGGACTCTACAAGCAATTTTGCACGGACAGTATGGAGAACGCAAGTTGAGAGAGAATATCATTTCTCTTAATGTATATGGTTGTTTTTACAAATAAGTGTATTTCCTTTATGTTAATTTAAGTTTACAAGGCTTTATATTGATAATTTCCTTTAATTTGAAGTTCATTCACCAATATTCATTTCCATTTTCCTGGTCAAGCATGCTATATTTAGAAATTCATGGGTAGATCCTATACTTTTTATTTAATCCTTTAAATTCCCACCTTTAAATGTCCCATTCTTATGGTATTACTTTAAATCAAATCTTATACTGAACTTAGTTTTGTTATATAAATATGGCAAAGATAACACTACTTACAGATATTACCTATTATAGTAAAAGAGAAACATAAATATCTCTTTATAGTAATTCATTCTGAAAACAAGCTTTCATTGAACTCCTACTGCGTGCTCACAATAGAAGAACATGATCTGAACCCAGGAAAAGAGTAGTTAGGTACTCTAAGTAATCTTTATGCCCAATGCAGGACTCAGACTCACAACCCCGAGATCAAGTTGCAAGCTCCATCAACTGAGCCAGCCAGGTGCCCCTAGACAGATGCTCTAAAAGAGGATTAATAATAATTCTTAAAATGCTTAAAAATACTAATGAATTTTCCAAACCTTAAGAGGTTTGATGAGCAAGGTAAAACTAGTGTTTTTGTTCTTTTTAATGTTCTGCTCTTCGATGTATTCTTGTATTTTTCCATACTCCTTGGACTTTTTGATCCCAAACTTTATATATGGCGTGAAAATATATATGAAAGGGGGGTACTAAAAGAGTATTCAGTTTAAACTAGACTTTTTGTGACCATAAGTACATGATAGCATAATTACAAAGCCTGGAAATATCCGAATAGAAAATTAAAGGGATTTGAACACAACACACCCCCAGACTGCATCTTTAACTCCGAGTCAAGCTATTGTATAAATACACACATCACACTCCCCAGTGGTAAATACCATCATCACTTCTAAAGGGCAGAAAATACGGATGTGTGTCTTGACTAAGTGGTAGATTGATCCATGACAGATTTCACTGAAGACCCTGTGGCCAGGAGAGGCATTGTCTGTGAACACTTCTCCTGAGCTCCATACACTTATTCTGGTGGGGGTTCATCCGAGCTCCATCAGCATCCCGACGGGCATTGTCACAAGATGTCTTACTCCCTGGTTCTCTCTAAGGCAAATGAACCTTGTAGTTTTATAGGGGTGAAAATCCTTTGTTCACATATGCTTTCCCTCCCCTGATAGAGTAGACTGCCTATGTTCCATACAGGCAAAGTAGGAATGTTTTAATATTATCCTATGTCTTATTAGCATTTTACTTGTGTCCTACATTTCATTTTGTGTATCTCCTGAAACAACCAAATAGAAAACATAAGAATAATTATTTACAATCTGGAAAAGAACTCTCTGAGGAATCAATTAAAGATGCTTTTTTTTCTATTGTTTTTTGATTGCCTGAAATGTTTCTGATATTAAGTCTAGAGAAAAATTAACTGCCAAAAATGCAATTACCTCTTCATAAATTTTGTAGGTATTGTGTACAGAGCAGAGGAGAGGACTTAGATTTACGATTTCTCCACAACAGATTTTTTAGCATCAGATGGATTTATAGATGTTAACTGGAAATGTAATAGAATCAAGTAGTTTCAAAGGAACTAGATTCCCAGAAACAGGCTTTAAGCCCAACTTCACCCATATAGTTTATAGAAAAATTTTTAATCACAAAATGAAATAGAAATCTGTAAAAGAATAAAAGAAATAATTGTTCTTTAAAAAGTGGTTGACATTATTTACATTTCATTTACATATCTTTTAATGATAAAATATCAAAGGTTGCCAGGTAGAAACATAGGCTGACAGATGATTCCTGGGGCCTAGCTCAATGGTCTGTGAATTACATTATTTAACAGAGAATAATCACTTAAAATATATCCACCCTCCAGGATTGCTCTTTCAATACTGTTTTTCATCATCACTTTTAAATAATTGCTTCTTCACTTTGCTTTAAAACCTAGCAAAGCACAGGATCCAAATCTGGGCAAATGTCAATCAGTTACTGAATGAATGATTTATCAGGCTTACTTTGGAAGTTTTGTATTCCTTCAATAATCCTTTACATAAATTGGGTTCGTTTCACTCTTTGCAATTACCCTGAACAAGTGTGCCAGTTTTTTTTTCTTACATCAAGTGCAAACTAAGTTCCAGTCTAAATAATGAATGTAGTCCTATGCCTGTGCCTTATTAAATAAAAAACATCAAAAGTGTATTTCCAATTCAAAGCAAAATGCATCCAAGAAAAATTGCTTTGGGGTATTGATACATACAGCTCTAAAGGGTAAAAATTGAGCCCCAAATCTTAAAGCAGAGGCGTAAGCTTGAATATTCTATCCCACTGAGGACAGAATTCTGTCTTTTCTCTGGGTCTCACACTGGGCTGCACGTCACACTCATGATTAAATGCGGAGTGTGACAAGCTGAGGCGGTGGCAGGAGTCAGCTGGGGTATGCAGCAGCCTCAGGGACACCAACTAAGGAACCATGGACCTCAGCAGCAGAGCTCAGAGGGGATGAAGAAGCACCAGCCTGGGGTGGGTTAAAGGAAGCTGCTAAATGTAGAAGTCTGAACCCAGAAATGAGAGCATTTCCTGTGCTTTGTAGAAGTCAGCTGACCCACCAGGAGCTCTCCTATCTGGAAAGTCACCTTCTGCACAGGCCAGCCATGCTGCACTTTTTTAGAAACAAGAGCAGGCAGATTTCAATCAAAGCCATCCCAGAGGTCTAGGAATAACATCTTAGGGAAGTAATTTAGCAAAAATGCAAAAAAAAAAAAAAAAACCTATTTCTCTTCTTTCGTAAAAAAAATAGAGAGGGAGAGATGATAGATAGATAGATAGATAGATAGATAGATATAGATAGATATAGGTAGGTAGGTAGGTAGGTAGGTAGGTAGGCAGATAGAGTGTATGCTGAACAGATGGGGTGGATCATAATACATGATTTCAATCCATGTTTAATTTTGTAAGTGAAATTATTCTTCAGCATCAAGGTAATTTTTGTAATGTAAAATTTGCCCTTTGATCTTCCTCTTAAGGATGCTCTACATTCTGGGGGCACCTGGGGGGCTCAGTCAGGTGAGCATCTGACCTCCGCTCAGGTCATGATCTCGCCATTCCTGAGTTCGATCCCTGCATCAGGCTCTGTGCTGACGGCTCATAGCCCAGAGCCTGCTTTAGGTTCTGTGTCTCCCTCTCTCTCTGCTCCTCCCCCACTCATGCTCTGTCTCTCTCTCTCTCTCTCTCTCTCCTTCAAAAATAAACATCAAAAAAAACTTTTTTAATGAAAGATTTTTTTTTAATTTAAAAAGGATGTCCTGAATTATGATAGATCCAGGCTCAACTTGGTTTCTGAAATGATTGTGTTTGTGAAGGCACATCAGAAGAGATCACACTGAAAACCCATCTTAAAACTGCAATTTTGCCTTCACAGCCACCCTTCACATAAAAGAAAAAATCATGTGGTTCACCATGTGTTTTGTTTTTCTAGATATCTCATAATTTATTCAGGTTTATGTTCATTTTCTGTATGTTCACCCATAATAGATATTCCTCTACAATATCCACTATTAAACAAATCTGAGGAGAGGCATCATTCTTTTCATCTTTTTTTTTTGCTTAGATCTGAAAATATCTGAGTTATCCTGTCCTTTGAGCATCTTACCTTTAGTAACTATTAAATTATTACAATCCAATGGTAAGAGATGGTGTATTTGCTATTTCTGGCATCTAGGGTCCTCATCGACTGGGAATAGAAGATGAATATAGTTAGAATTTTGTGTTGGGATTTAAGCTACATTTGCCTTTGTATGGATCAGAGAATATTTTCCTCTGCATGAGTTGTCAGCCAAAAAGCAATGGGATTATGTCTGCCTTTGGTCACTGCTGACTCACTTGACAGGCCTGTCTCTTCTATTAGTCTCAAAGGAATTCTATACTGCAGAAGAATAATATGTACAATTTTTATATGCCTGCAATGAGTACAGAATTTAGGGTGATTCAGAGATGATCCATCTCCCTGCCCTGGGTTTCACCGCTGGGCTTCTAGAACTGCCATTTGGAGGAAAAAGCCAGTGTAGAAGCCAAGGCCAGATGGATGGAACCTTGGCAAAAAGCAAAGCTAAGCCTCTGCCTTTGAGTCCCTGCCATCTTTCTCCTTTTTCTCTCTCAGGATTTTTTTTTGACAGTTAGTAAATGCCTCTCTTCCAGGATCAGCTTTTACAGTCCTGACTATCTCTTCTATATCTCTTCTTCCCTTTCCCTTTCTCTATGTTTATGCTATCCTTTTCCTAATTACCTCATCAGAAAACAATCCATCCAAAAGATTGCAATAATAATAAATAATATGTATTTACTATCTGCAGGACACTGTGCCAACTGTTTTATAAGCATTATCCCATTTAATCTCCATAATTCCAGTATTGGGTAGATATTATTACAATCTCCACTGCCCAAATGAGAAGAACACTGAACCACAGAGACATTATATAATTCATCCAACGTTACACAACTAGTAAAACAGAGTCAGGATTCAAACCCAGGGCAGTTTGACCTGACTAGCTAGCACCTGAAAGTATTATGCACAGCCTCCAAACAAAAGAAACATAATCTGTTATTTTTAGAGACATCTGAACACTTACATGTTTAGCTCTCTTTACACCATGAGGTGGATTTGTAGCTGAAAGGTTTGGTTGTCAGCTTTGGTTGTTTCCATGCAACTGAGGACAAACTGAGACTAAAGAGACACAGAATGAAGCCACACAAGGTCACCCCTGGATTATTCTCACCCCAGGCTAGCCACATCACTGGCTTCACAGACATTTACAACAAGCAGCTTCCTGGCCATCAACACAGCATCCTGTCTCACAGGTGCCTTTGATATGCCTAAAATGGCTCCATTTCCTCCTCCCCTCCCCCCTTCCCTGGTGCCAGGGAAACGTGTAAATCACTACCCTTCCCTTCCTGAAAATCCTTAACCCTCTACTACCTGCCTGGAGCATTGGGACTTTTTTTGTTTTCCTTGCCTTGAAGATTATCGACTCATCTAGGCAGCTGTTTAGCTGATTCTTTAGTACCAGGTGCTGTGAGATACTAATAAATGTTTTAAAGATGTACTAAATAACGCCTTCTTTTCTCTAAACTTGGTGTTGTTCTCTACAAAGCCCAAGAAATGATGGTGGTGATGGCAGTAGTGGTGGCATTCTTATTTATTGAGTGCTTACTATGTTCCAGACACTTTACCTCTGTGATCTCATTTAATCCCCAATGTCAGTCTTATGAGATAGCTACTATTATTGTACCCATTTTGCAGATGAAAAAGAAAGCTCAAAGGGATTAAATAATTTCTACATTATCCAACTAGTAATTGGAAGAGCCAAGGTTTATGTCCGGGCACTATATAAAATGCTAGACAGAGCCCATGGACAAGCAGATATCTGGTCATAAAAAGGACTCTCCCTTGGGTTGAGTTCTCTTCAGCCAACATCTGGGCTCTTTTCTTCCCATCCTGTGGCTCCAGGCAGAGATAAATTGTTCCACAAATCTCCCAGTCAGAGGCCTAACTACATTTTTTTCCTGCCAATGCCTCTGATTCCAAGAGAAGGTGGGCAACCTATATACATCCCATTCTCTCCCATGTGATAAACCTCATATTGAGTGATCCATTTCTCACTGAAACCAATGATTGCCTTTTTTGACACTTGTGTAGAAAAGCTCTGGTTTGCTATCTCTGCAGAAAAAAAAAAAGAATCCATAACTAGGAAATGTGATAAAGGACAAGAAACCAAATGATGAACAACAGGGCAGAAAGACTGGCCAAGCCGTTTATGTCAGAAAGAAGTATTTGGTCCTAGAGGGCATCTTCTGTCAGGGATGTATAGGATACTTTCATTCCAGAAAGCCTCACAGCTCCCTCCCTCACTTGTTCCACATCTTTATTTAAAATCCACCTTCTCAGCAAGATCTCTTCAGGTTGAATTTCAGCCTTCCCAATATTTTATATTCCCTTTCCCTCCTTTGTTTTTTTCTCCATAGGATGTATCATTAGCTAACATCCTTTGTATCTTACTTGTCTATTATATGTCTCTTGCACTAGGATGTAAATTCCATAAGACAGAGATATTTTTTTTTTGTTACCATATTCCCAACACCCAAAGCTGGTGCTTGGCACATAGTAGGTGCTCAGCAATTATTTATTGAATGAACAAATACATCAAAGTCTGTAAAAACTGAATGAGAGGATGGAAACAACCATATTATAGGGCAATTAATGAGAGGATGTCTGGTTGAGTTACATTATAAACTGTTAACTATTGAAGTAATTGTGTCCATTTTAATGGTATTTGATGTTTTAGGAAAAATGGATATGATTTGGAGGCTTAGAAATATATGAACATTTTTTCCATTAAAGTGAATGAAATTTACATTTTTTACTTAGAAGAATTCACTCTATGAGAGATTTTTCAAGACTCTTTGTCAGGCATGGATAGACTATGATGAAAAATTAAGGCCACTTAAGGGCCCCTGGTGGCTTAGTCAATTAAGCATCGGACTCTTGGTTTGGCTCAGGTCATGATCTCATGGTTCATGGGATCAAGACCTATGTCAGGCTGTGCCAACAGTGTGGAGCCTGCTTGGGATACTCTCTCCCATGCTCTACCCCGCCCCCACTTGCATGATCTCTCTCTCTCTCTCTCTCTCTCTCTGTCTCTCTCTGTCTCTCTCTCTCAAAAATAAACATTTAAAAAGAATTAAAACCCAGACACCTGGGTGGCTCAGTCAGTTGAACATCCAACTCTTGATTTCAGCTCAGGTCATGATCTCACAGTTCAAGCCATGCATCTGGCTCTGTACTTACAGCCTGGAGTCTGCTTGGGATTCTCTCTCTCTCCTCTCTCTCTCTCTGCTCCTCCCCCACTCCCATGCTCACTTGTGTGCTCTCTCTCACTCTCTCTCTCTCTCAAAGTAAATAAACAAGCTTAAAAAAATTAAAACCACCTAAATAAGTAACTATGGTATACTGATGCTGTGGAATAATATGCAACAGTTAAAAAGAATAAAAAGAATATGCCTTAGTCATTTTGGACTAGTATAACAAACACAGCATAGACTGCCTAGCTTAAAGAACAAACATTTATTTCTCCAGTTCTGGAGGTTGGGCAGTCCAAGATCATGGTGCCAGCAGATCCAGTGTCATGGGAGAGCCCACTTCCTGGTTTGCAGATGGCTGTCTTTTCATTGTATCCTCACATGGCAGAGAGCAGAGAGAGAGCCAGGAAACAAGCTCTCTGCATCTCTTCTTATAAGGGCATTGGTCCCATTCATGAGGGTTCCCCTCTTACCACCCAAATACCTCCCAAAGGCCCCATTTCCAAAACACTAGGGATTAGTCTTGAACATATGAATTTTGGGGGACACAAACATTCAGTCCATAGCACAATGGAATAGACCTCTGTACTAACAGATCTCCAAGATGTATTATGCAGCGCAAAAAGAAAGTCACAGTATGGCACTTGTAGAAAGTCTATCTAAAATAACACATGCACCCACATCCCTAAAGAAGATCTAGAAAGATACACGTATAACTACAACAATTTTGTGACCAGGGATGGAAAGGGTTGTGATAAGGTGGAGGAGAACCTCAGAATTTTGTATAGTGATTAAAGGGGACTCCAGTGTTATTTGTAATAATTAAATATTTTTATAATGAAAATGTATTAATGGATGACTTATGTAACAACATTTTTAAAAATCAAAACAAGAAGCAAAAGAAAATTGCTTCTGATCAGGGAGATAGGGGATAGGACCCTGCCAATGACTTCAAGTACAGAACACACAAATTATTTTTCAATAGAAGAGCCAGAAATGTGAGTGAAGGCATCTACATGCTTTGGATTTCTTCATCATCAATATTCCTATAAGGTTCTAAGACAAATTTGATGACCATGCAAATTTCTTTTTCCTTTCCTCAGAGAAGCCCAACCCAAATGCATAGTTTGTAAAGGCTGTGATGATGTAAACAGAAAAATTTGTCACTTCCATCCCATTGGAGAAGGACTCCAAAAACTTTCTCAGCCAGATAGTCTCTGTAATCTTCCTACTAAACCCAAACAGCTCTGAGATACATAATGGCCAAAGAAGCAATTTCAAAAACTTCTGGAGGGAAACACCACACAAATGAACGAGTCTGTGGTTCAGAGTTATTAGCTTGATGCCCAAATGCATATCATATTTGCAAGAGGCAGTTTACAATCTGCTCTTCTTGACAAGTGTAGCACAAGGGGATTTAAATCCCTGCATTTGCAATTTCTGTCTCTCTCCAAATTTATGGCAAAATTGTAGACACGAATAATGTGTCAGGGTTGAATGAATTGAGGTCTCTGCTCTCCTCCTACAGCTCCATTTCATTCAAAGGAGAGTAATAAATGGAAAGTAAAGCAAAGTCTCAGTAGATAACGAATCCGAATCCTAATGACCTTCTTGAACTACAAAATGGATTTGTAACTTATTTGGCATTGCCCAGACTATTTGGTGCCTGTAGTGAGGTGTGAAAACATTTGGGCCATTTTGGGCCACAACTCTGCATTTTAAGCATTTCCTCAATGATTCATGAAGGGTCAGAACTACCTTTCCCTGGCAAGGTAAAAATCTATCAATGGTAATGAAAGACTTGTTTGCATCCTGCCCTGTACACTACCTTGATGAGGTTGTGATTGATTATTAAGGAGTCTTGATCTGTTCTGCAGCCCCTGGGACCATAGCATGACCATTTATATAAGATATGGGTGTTATAAGTTAATGCCTGCTATGCCATACCTCTCTTTCTTTTAAAACCACTTGGTCTTTGGCAAGGATTATAAAGACTCACATTTACTCTAGCAAGGTCATGTGCAGAATAACATGTTTGCTTGCTGAACAGTACCCAGTCTGTCACTTGGCTGGTCATCTCTATCTGGATTTGCTGCAAACACAGCAGTTGGTCAGTCATTGCTAGGTCATTGATACCTAATGAGAATAATATATGTCAAATGGTCTGAAATTAGTTGGCTGAAAAAATGAAAGACTTGTTGATTTTTAAAAGCAGGAATAAAGTCCTCCATGTTTTGCATCCGAATATTGCCTTTTTGTCTCTTTGAGGTAATCATGTTTTTTTCTTTCCAGGGCTAAAATGGAAACAAGTCATGAGGTAAAGAGAACATCTATTGATTTTTATGAACCTATACTGTTCGTTCATTCAGTCATCAGCCATTCATATATCTGTACTAGGTCCGCAACATCTATTGTGTGTGTTCAATTTGAAATTCACTTTGCTCTTGTCTCATCCAAAATAATGTAAATCAGTTTGAGCAAAGAAATCCAGTAGGTATATTCATGGTTTCTGCAAACACCCTACTCTATGCTAATGACACCCAAATTTCTACCTTGAACCCTGACATCACTCCTAAATTCCAACCAGAGTCAACTTCCTACCAGACATCTGTACATCAGTATTTGGTATCCCACTAAACTTAATCTGAATATGTCCAAATTAAATTCATAATCTTTCCTTCTCCTCCTGCATTCTCTGTTGGATGCACAGTGTTACTTCTGCCAGAAGCCTAGCTGTCACCCTAGGCTGCTGCTTCTCTTTACTGTCAACACCTAGTTGCCAAGTGCTATTGCTTACTTTTTTGTGTATCTTCCTCCATCCCATTGCCCCTGTCTTTTTTTCTTTTTTTTTTTAGAGAGAGAGAGCACGCACACTAGTGGGGAAGAGAAGCAGAGGGACATAGAGAGAAAATCTTAAGCAGGCTCCACATTCAGTGTGGAGCTCAGCATAGGGCTTAATCCCATAGTCCTGGGAATATGACCTGAGCAGAAATCAAGAGTCAGATGTTTGGCGGGCGCGTGCGCCATCTGCTAGGGTGGTCGTTTTCCACACTAATTTTTTGAGTAACGGCGCCATCTTATCCTGGGCATTTGTTCATTGAAAATCTGTGGCTCAGAACAGATTTATTGGTCGGCTCTGTCTGTTGTTCGTCTTTTGGTTACCTGTTGGCCATCATTTGAACTACACCTGGATGTGCATATCTCAAATTCATGCCATTTACCACGGGGACCTCTGGTTTTGAGCTACTGACGCAGCCTTTCATTCAGAGAATTGGGTTGAATTGAGCTAATTATCGTTCAGACCCTCAAAATAAAAAAATACTTGACCTTAAAAAAAAGTCAGATATTCAACCAACCGAGCCACCCAGGCACCCCTCCATTGCCCCAGTCTTGTTTCACTTTTTTCTTATCTGTTCTATGAACTAGTGTAATAGATATTGAAGGGTAGCAAATATGCCACCCAGTATATGACTGTAGGAGATCAGGATGTGCTACTCCAAAATATGCTGCTTTGGTATGTTGATTACTTTGAGCTGTAGGCACTTGAAAAACAGCAAATGCAGGAAGAAGTTTTTCTGAACTCCCCTTATCTTCCTAAAGACAGATCCCCAAAAAGAAACTCAGTTGTCATAAATCCCTTCCCCTGGAGTTTCAACAATCAGAGAAGATTGACTCTTATTACAGGACACAAGACTAGAAGTAACACCACATCCAAATGGACTTTGGAACAACCTGTCATACCTCATCTGTTCTTCTCAGTGCCCACTTATCTTTCCTAAAAATCATTTACTTTTCCCTGAGAGGCCTACGTCTCCATCCCCTTTCCCTATTAAGATGGTATATAAGCCTGAATTCTAAGCCACTTCTCTGAGTTACTCATTTTCCCCTGGGTATCTCTAATGTTACGTGAGGTTACAAGTTAGTAAACATCTGTTTGTTTTTCTCTTGTTAATGTGATTTTTACTATAAGGGTTTCAGTGAAGAACTCAGAAGGGTAGAGGGAAAATGATTTATCCTCTTCCACAACACCAGCCTGATGTCAGGACAGGCCCAGGCCCCCTCCATTAAGATGGTGTCAGCACAGACTCTCTGAGAGTGCAAATCTGGTTACTCCCCTGATCAAAACCTTCACTGGCTGGCCTCAGCATTCCTTTACAGTCTGGTCCTACATTTTCCAGCACCTTCATCAGTTCCTCATCAACTCAAGGATCAAACTCACAGAGATTCTTGCTGGCTGCCCCCAGCACCATGCTCCCTCTCAACCTCTATGTAGTAGCAATTGAACATATGCAGCTACCACCATGCATTGACTAGATAGAGCCCATGAAGGACCTTCATGGATTGAAGTATTGAACAATATTGATGACATCATAGAACAACACATTCCAAAATCAATACAGTATCATTAGCACAAATGAAAATGTGCTTTAGGGGCACCTGAGTGGCTCTGTCGGTTAAGCATCTGACTTCAGCTTAGGTCATGATCTCGTGGTTCATGGGTTAGAGCCCTGCGTTAGGCTCTCTTCTGTCAGGGCAGAGCCTACTTCAGATCCTCTGTCCCCCTCTCTCTCTGCCCCTCCCCCATGCTCACTCTCTCTCTCAAAACTAAACATTTTTTAAAATGTGCTGTAATGGAATTTATTTATGTTGAAATGTTTATTTATTTATTTTGAGAGAGAGAGAGAGAGAGAGAGAGAGAGAGAGAGAAAATTCCAAACAGGCTCTGCACTGTCAGCACAGAGACCGACATGGGGCTCACACTCACAAACCACGACATCATGACCTGAGCCAAAAATCAAGAGTCCGTCTCTTAACCAACTGAGCCACCCAGGCATCCCTGGAATTTATTATCTTTGACTGGACTTTTTTTTCCTCTCATTTTTTTTTTAATTTAAATTTTAGTTAACATACAGTGCAATATTGGTTTCAGGAGTAGAATTCAGTGATTCATCACATGCAACACCCAGTGCTCATCCCAACAAGTGCCCTTCTTAATACCCATCACCCATCTGGCCCATCTCCCACCCATCAACCCATAGTTTGCTGTCTGTCATTAAGAGTCTCTTGTTTCTGTTTCCCTCTCTTCTCTTCCCCCACCTTCCCATATGTTCATCTGTTTTGTTTCTTAAATTTGACTGGATTGTTTTTTTAAATTTGGCTATAGTATAACTGCAAAAGTGGGATGAAATTCCATAAAATCTTCCAGTGTCTCAATCTTCTCTTACTGCAATGATTCAAAAACTGGTATTTAGGGATAATCAGAAATTTTAAAAAAGGGTTTTCCTGAGAAGTGTGTTTAACCATTAATAAGCCTTCCCCACCTCCCCCTTTTATAAACCGTAGGGACTTCCCAAACCTTTTAGCTAGTTATTATGGACTGGAATGCTCCAAAAGGTGGATTTAAAGTGCAGTCTTTCTCCAGGTTGAACAGGGAAACCTGGTTTTAGAGTACCGGTTAACAGCAACCTGCAGTCATGCTCCTCTGATTGCAATCTGCCTTCCCTCTATTCCAATATCCTTTGCTGTAATAAATCATTCTTTCAGTTGTGCAGTAGCATGTAAGGGCTGCCTGCTTAATCTTTAATTGGTTAAGCAGTTACAAGCTCAAATTATATAGTGTGAAAAATATCACAATAGATCACAGTATTGTCAATTTCCCCCGAAGAACTCTGGCATTCTCAAGCTTAACAAAGCCCATCTCTGTCACACATTAATTATTGCAATGTCCTTGAAACCGAGAGTAGCATAGTTATTGCTATTTGCAAAGAGAGCGTATTTCTGTGTCCTGCATGTCAGCCTGCGTGTGTGTGTGCGTGTGTGTGTGCATGTGTGTGTGTTTGAAGGACACATAGATCTTGAATTAAGGCCTCCCTTTCTGTACATCATTGCTCAAGTGCCTTTATATGGGTTCCTTCCACCCTGGCCAACTTACCTTTTGAGACTCAGATTACATCCCCTCCCCTAGGAAGTCTTCCCTCACTTCTGTCTTCCTCCTTCATTTAGGTGCTCCTTGTCTGGGCTCCCATAACACTCCTTCCAGAAGTCCCCAAGCACTTATCAGGTAATTTCCATATCAGGCATCTAGCTTGGTACTGGGAATTCAAAGATGGATAAAACCAGTTTCTCAAGGAGTAAGCCCCAGCCCAGGCCTTTCTAAACTGTCTGGGTCACCTGTCTCTGCTGTGGGAGAGACAGCAGAGACTGGTATAAGGTAACTGTTATATTAATAAATGGATGAATAATTAAAAGACCTCCACTTCAGCAATATGTTAATAATCAAAAGCCTTAATGTGTAATGTACTCCAATTAAATTTTACTGTAAACTGGTAATAAAAATTAAGTCTTGGTGCTGAGATGGTGGGGGAGGTTCTACACTGCTCAAGTATTGTGGTGGTATTAATTAAACAGGAAGGAAAGATGGATTCTCAAACACTGGCTTGTTTCAGGCATAGGTAAGTCAACCTGGGTCCCAGAGCTTATACAATTGGTCCTCAAGAGAGGCAGGACAATGTCCTCTCGCCTCCTTCTCTGACCTCCCTTTTGCTCCTCCATCACCATCCGTCCCATCGAAATGAGCACAGTCTCTAGAATATGGCCTATGTGATTTCTGTCTCTGATGAAATTTCTTGCACTAAAACATGCCATTGAAAAAGATCATTTTGCTCACGTTAATCTAATTGTTCTGTAAAAAAGCAACGATTACTGAATAATGGAGAACTTTTCTTCTAGTATTAGTCTGTTATTTAGATAGCTAGAATAAAATAGACAAGTTTTTAAAATACTTTTTTTCCTGCTGAATTTTTCACTCTGAATAAAGCATAAAATAAAGAAAATCTCGCTATGATGTAATTATTAAGCACTGTTGGTTTGTTTTGATATCATGAAACTTTGTTATGATAAATTGTTTAAAAAATAAAACCTATATCATCCGTTTGCCAAAATAGGCGGGGGAATAGAGATGATATCCTGTCTCTGTGTAGCAAATTTCAAGTAGGAAAATGTGTTTGAACCCAGTAAGCAGAAAGAAACTTCCCAGGGACTCGATTCACAACCTTTCTTCATCCATGTGTAGGTGTTTGTGCATTGTAATTACTATCTTTCACCACAGGGGATCTTGAGATGAGTTAAAAGATTTTAACTCTGATAAGTAATCTATTAAACAATTATTTGTTGAGCCTTTTTTTCTGTTTTTTTCTTTGTTCATTTGTTTTGTTCATTAAATTCCACATGAGTGAAATCATATGGTATTTCTCTTAGCATTACACTCTCTAGATTGATCCGTGTTGTTAGAAATGGCAAGATCTCATGCTTTTTTTTTTTTTCAAAAAAATTTTTAACGTTTATTTACTATTGAGAGACACAGAGATGAGCAGGGGAGGGGTAGAGAGAGGGGAGACACAGAATCTGAAGTAGGCTCCAGGCTCTGAGCTGTCAGCACAGAACCCAACGTGGGGCTCAAACTCACGAACTGTGAGATCATGACCTGAGCCAAAGTCAGTCGCCCAACCAACTGAGCCACCCACGTGCCCCTGTTGAGCCTATTTTATGAGCATCTAGAACCCAAAGCTTCAATCTGTGCGAGTCTTCTCACAACCACCAAGTAATCCATTTCTGCAAAGGTACTTTGATACATGGGTAGACACAAGAGAAGCATTGCTGCATAGCAATACTTGTGGTAGAGTATTGTTTGTAGCCTCCAAGCATTGTTGGAACACAGAGATTCATGATATAAAACCCCCATTAGAAGTGCTTATGAAAGGCATTTGTATTGGATAATTTTTTTCCCAAGAAAAAGAAACTTCCCTTCCCTACACAGAGAGTCCAAGATTAAGATGCAACAGAGGGTTAAGAGCATGGAGTTTGAAACCTAGACCACCTGGGTTCAAATCTCAACTCCGCCACTTAATAGCTATGTGACCTTGAGTAAGTTACTTAACCTCTCTGCCTTAATTTTTACACCTGTAAATTGGGGTGATTGATAATAGTCCTTACCTACTGATTCAAAACTGGTATTTAGGGATAATTGGGAAGGAAAAAAAAAAGGATTTTCCTGGAAACTGTGTTTAACCATTAATAAATCTTTTTTTTACATTTTTAAAAAAATTATAGGGACATCACAAACATTTTAGTTTGTGATTGTGCATTGAAATGCTCCAAAAGGGGGGATATAAGGTGCAGCTGTGAGTGGTATGATATTAAAACCAATTAACTAATAAGTACCAAGTGTTTAAAATAGTGGCTGGCACATAATTAGTGCTACAGTCGCTCCCACTTATCCGGGTTTCACTCTCCTCGGTCTCAGTTACCGGTGGTCTGGAGGGCAGATGATCCTCCTGACGAATCGCCAGAAGGTCAGAAGTAGCCTAAAACTGCATCACAAGGCCTAATTCATTCATCTCCCTTCATCTCATCAAGGAAGCATTTTATCATCTCACATCACCACAAGAAGAAAGGTGAGTACAGTAAGCTATTTCAAGAGAGGGACCACGTTCTTAGAACTTTTCTTATAGTATATTGTTATAATTGTTCTCTCAGGATTATTGTTAACCTCCTACTGTGCCTAGTTTATTAATTAAACTATGTGTAGAAAGAACATAGTGTACATAGAGTTCGGTACTATCCGTGGTTTCAGGCATTCACTGAGGGTCTCGGAACATGTCCCCCACAGACAAGGGGAGACTACTGAACCATTGTTAATACCCTCCCCAACTCCTATCCCAACATTTGGCCCTTTTGGCAGTGATCGTATGAGCTATGACTGCCCTAAAGCAACTGAAAAAATAGAGCAGATATACATATATATATATATATATCTATATATATATATATATCTTTTAGTGTGAGTAAAGGAAGTCTCTCCCCAAATGCACATGGCTAGAAGTTAGACTTGGAAGTGGAAAATAATCACTTTGAGAACCCCACCCCATACGCTTCCTTAGAGCAAACCACTTCCTGTCCCAACATTTTCATGTAAGGGGAAAATAAACATTTAAAGACAGCTAGAAAGAATCAAGGCTCCATATAAGGATACAAACTGATGCCTGTCATTACCAGATGCCAAATCCCAGAAAGGACTATCTCTGAAACAAGTGTTTAAACGAAACAGAGCAAATTGTCAGTTGGGGGAGGGGAGGAGTGAAGGTTTTTTTTAAGTCACTATTTTCTATTAAGCATTTCAGAGAGAGAGGGGAGAGACAGAGAAGGAGGCTCTGGTTTGTACTAAAAAGGAATTAAAATAAAAAGCAGACTCCAGTTCCCTGGGCAAACGAGCCCTTGTCTTAATCTCAGTTCTGTCACTGACAAGCTCTGTGATGTGAACTTGGGTGAAACCCTCAGCCTCCAGGGCTTCGGTTTTCCTCAGCTGTAAAATGGAGGAGTTAGCCAGATGATCTATAAGATTTCCTACAGCTCAGACATCCTATGACTTTACTAAATAAAATAGATGTTAGATGTTATATTCAGCAGGCAACAGAAGCCAAGTCTGGAAACTTAAGCAGGAAAAGGATATTTTACAAAGATATTATTGGTAGCTCACAGAATCAAAGGGAAGGCTAGAGAACCAGACTCAGAACCAAGGCAGTTTGATGGGAGTTCGGGGTGTGTTGGGGAGTTTAAAAGCAGGAATGACTCAACTCTGCTGCTGGAATGAATAAGCTCCAGTCATTTTTTTTCTTGCCCGTACATCATTGCACCTATAAACCAAAGTCCTGATAAAGAAGGTCAGATTGGTCTAGCTCTGGCCACATGTCATCCGTTGGCTGATTAGCAAGAAACTTTGATTAACAGTCCTATCAAGACATTGTTCCATGGGTCAAAGGCAATTCCCTAAAAGGAAATTGGCATACGGTTATGAAAGAAATATAATGCCTACTGTGTGGCTCTTCATTACAGATGTGCCTGCTTTTGTAATATCACACACTGATACCACTCTTCTGTGTGAAAATAGATGTGCTATTTTTACAGTCCATCTGAAAATAGACATAATTTTGGAGAGAGATAATGATGCCGTGACAACTTTGTGGAGACCCATCATGAAAGTTTCGGCACTGAGACATGCTTAAAGAATAGCCTTAGCACGCCTCAAGAGATTGTTCTGGGGGAAAAACCAAGCCTGTGTTTTATTTTTAAACACATCTCCCTGCACATCTCCTTGGAATTGAGGAGAAACATTCACAGAGGCACCTGACAGTTTTCTTCTTCCTCTTCCATGCTTACAGAGCCCTGTTTGGATTCTGATGGTCAATTCCTCCCCCCTCCTTAAGAACCACTCAAATCATGATCCTGCTATACTAGCCACAAAAGTGGCTAGGTACAAAAGCATATTTTATATACTTCAGTCTAGGACTGAATCTGCATATTGTTCCTGAGATCACAGGCAAATTGGTGAGCTTCTCAGGCCTTAGTTCCTTAGGGACAATGACACCTGTCTCCAGGAATCATTGTAAGGAAGAAGTGAGGCTATCTGTGGCATGTGCCTGACATACAGAGGGGCTCAGTAAATTGTTCTTTATCCAAAAAAATATGTATTAAGAACTTTCTGTAAGCCAAGTATCATGCCAGCTTCCAGGAATATTATGGTGAGCAGAATCAGTCTAGAAAGGGAGATAGACATTAATTGATAACCATGAAAATAATTGTAAAAAGTAGATATTGAAAGGGTTACGAGGGCTGAGAAAGTATATACTTGGGAAATTCCACCTCTCCAGAAAGATCAGAAAAAAACTATCTTCAATGTTGCTTAAAGCCACCTTCTTGAAAAGCCTACCCTGCTTACCCCCAGCTGGAAATGATTCTACTGGCCTGTGAATTCTCAGCAGGAAGCGTGGAGCCTGTAGATGACATTTATCTTACCCTATCTTACCCTTGTGTCTAGCATTATAACTAGGAGTAGTGTATCCTGTCTCCTCTACTAGAGTATAGATTCTTTGCAGGCAGACACCAGGCCATCCACATGTTTGAATGCTTCACAATATCTATTAAAGTCTATTATTTCAATAAATAAGTGAAATTAGCTTTCAGGAAGCTGCCACAATTTAACAGAATTTGAAGCTTAATTTATGCCTTTTGTAAGCCAAGTTCCCATTGATTTCCAAGTCATTTGTCTGAACATAATAGGCAATGTTCAAGGAAACAATAATTTGGCCTATTATAAATCATATAATATCTATCCCTCAAGGAGTGTGATATCCCTCAACTCCTGCTGAATAGTCCCAGACCTGAACTTGACCTATTAATCAAGTTTACAGGGACAATAAAAAGTGAGACTAGTAGAATTCCATTTTCCAAATCTTCAAAACCTAAATGCTATGATTAGAATCTCAGTTTGTGATCTAGAAAAAGAAAGGAGAGGAGAGGAGGAGAGAGGTGGGGAGGGGAGAAGAGGGGATGGGAGAGAGGGAGAGGATACCAAAAAACCCTCTGTATGCTGAATCATTCATTCCTGTTAGTTTGCTTAATATTAAACCTGACCCTGCCATTAAAATCTAGAAATCTTCTCAGAAAAGCAATTTTAACCATATAATGACACCAGGAGATTAAATTCCACCTGAATTCTGGAAAGGTGTTTTTATATTTTTCAATGTTAAAAATCGTCTATATGTGCTCTTATTGTAATTAATAACTACTCTTGACATCAGTGATAGCTATAAATGATATGAACGCTGAAAGAATCAGAAGAAACATTTTGCTATTATGTTTCAATATTCAAGTTTCACTTAGTATTTCACTTAAAGTCATTTGATTTTGGTATCTTTGAATTTTTTAAAGCATCCTCAGTGCCAAAAGGAGACAAAATTTATAAATCCAAACAAATACATTAACAAACAACCCAGGCCCTCTTAAGTAATTTGCCAAATAGAAACAATCCCTCTGTATAGGAAACCCATCAAATCAGAATCTGCAATGTGGGCTAATGAGAGAAAGGATTTTCATCCTTGACCTTGGTTTTTGGTTCCTTTCAATATCAAAATCTTGAGGCCACTGTAGTTGTATAATGATAGATAAACAAGGAGAGGAAGCGTCCCATTACTGTTTTTATGGGTGTCATCAGCTTGTTTTCCATGACTCATGATGGCTTCCTGAAAAAACTCTGGTTTCTTTGATCTCGTGGGCCAAATGAATGCTCTTGAGCCAGTTTTCATCAGCCAGTGACCATTCCTAGTGTTCCCATTGTGCATTCTCAGCTGGACCCATATATTTACTAGTTAACTCATTCCTGAAATAAAATTATGAGTATTCTTCAAAAGGGTTTAGTCCAAATGGTCCGGAGGAATTCAGAGGGATATTCTGAAGATAAAGAGAAAAAAAGACAAATATTATTCATGCAAGAATGTTATTATCTGAAAATAATTAGTGGAGAATAATTTTTAAACCATTTATTAAAACTGTGTCTTATAAGGACACCAAAAATCTTCTCAATATCACTGATTAAGAGCTCTTTCTAATCCTGTGGTAGACAATGGAGCCTCCGTTATAAACCTAGGAAGACAGTGTGGCTAGTGGTAACAAACGTCTCAGCCTAGGACCCAGGAAACTAGGGTCTCCTTAAGCCTCTGTCACCACAGTATGTTTGGGTTATTGTCCTCTTCTATAAAATAAAGTGTAAGTGTTCACGCCAAGTTTCTTTTAAAGAAACACAGAAGTTGGGACTTAATATTCATTCAACAAATACTTATTGAACATGTATTATGTACTAGGCAGAATTTCCATTGAATGAGCTGTCTCTCCATTATGCTCCCTGAGTCCCCTATGAATGAATACCTGTATCATGTTATTGGCACTCAATCTGATTTCTCCACTGACTGCATGTTACTTTGACAATGAGCAGCAGAATTCTTGGCATACAGTAGGTGCTCAAAAAGTATTTGGTGAATGAAAGGGGATCTCTTCATATGAAAGGTTGAACATCCCAGAACGAGGACCAGGATGAGAGATATCAAGCATAATATTTCATTAAAGCAATCACATGATTACATTAAAGTCTACCTAGCAATTTCTAAGCCAACAGCAGACTCTGATTCCACTAAGACCCAAACACTAAGACCTGCTTCTCTCTAGTCCTGAACACAAATATATACTTGGCATTCAGTTTCCAGTTTGACATTTTGAGCCATTTACAGTCTATCCCTTCGGTTGCCTCTCTATATCTGCACTCCACTTCTTTCCCACCCTACAGTTACCCTTGAGGCCAGTCTATATGAACTACTTCAATCAAGCTCCATTGTCCTCTAGCTCTGATTGGGTTTGACCAATGGTAAGTACTAGCACATCGGGGAAAGAGAGAACAGCCAAACTGAGATATTTATTCTCTCTTCAGGGCAATTGCAGGCTGTTGTGTCACTTGGCCAAAAGTCACAGTCCTTATCAGGCAGCCCTCCCCATATATTTTGTGTGTGTGTGTGTGTGTGTGTGTGTGTGTGTATGTGTATGTCTGCGCCTGTGCCTATCTTTCTGGGTTCCTTGCCCCTTTAGTCTTAGGGATAGTAGCAGTGCCCTACTGTTAACTAGTTTTGGGGTGCTGCACTCTCTTTTTGGGTTTTCCCACATCTCGGCTTAATAGACCCTTTATTAAACTCACCTCAAATGATTCAGTTTGAGTATACTATTGGTTTCCTGCTAGAATCTTGACTAATTACCCAAGTGTCATAAAGAATAAATGATCTAGTAATGCACGCGCGCACACACACACACACACACACATTGGACTATTACTCAACTATAAGGAGAATGAAATCTTGCCATTTGCAATGACATGGATGGACCTAGAGAGTAATAATTTGCTTATTATATTAAGCAAAGTAAGTCAGTAGAGAAAGACAAATACCCTATGATTTCACTCATATGTGAAATTTAAGGAACAAAGCAAACAAACACAGGGGAAAAAGAAAAGAGAGGAAAACCGAGAAACAGACTCTTAACTATAGAGAACAAACATGGTTACCAAAGGGGAGGGGGAGGTGGATTGGGGATGGTGAAATAAGTGATGGGGATTAAGGAGTGCATGTGTTATAATGAGCACAGGTGTTGTATGGAGGTGTTGAATCACTAAATTCTACACCTGAAACAAACAAACAAAGTCTAGATCATTTATTCTTATCACCACCAAGGACAATTAAAGGATACTAATAAATGCTAGGGTCTTTCCTCTTCCCTGTTATAATTTTTATATCCCCTACCACAGCTATCAATAGTGCCTTAACATAACAGCTACTTAGTAAATATTTGTTGAATAAATGAAAAATAATTCTAAGAGGGGTGCCTGGGTGGCTCAGTCAGTTTAGCGTTAGACTGTTGATCTCAGCTCAGGTCTTGATCTCAGGGTGGTGAGTTCAAGTCTGCATTGGATTCCATGCTGGATGTGGAGCCTACTTAAAAAATATACAGTGAAACCTTGGTTTGCGAGCATAATTCATTCCGGAAACATGTTTATAATGCAAAGCACTTGTATATCAAAGCAAATTTCAAGAACCATTGGCTCAGTAATCACGTGATGTTTGTTCAGCATCATGTACTACTTGTATTACAAGACATCACTCATTTTTCAAGCGTTTATCAAGTTAAAATTTATTAGAAATGTTTGCTTGTCTTGAGGAACACTCACAGACAAGTTATTTACAATCCAAGGTTTTACTGTATATACATTTGGAAGGCACTTCTGACCATAGTTTGGGATTCAAGCACATGAAAATCAATGTACATTAGATTTATTATCAGATCCTATATTGAGGGAAGTTTTTAATTTCAGTAATTGAGGATCAGTGGGTAGTCTGGCTTTATAAATTTACATTCTCTCTTTTCTCATGTTCTGACTAAAGAACGATTAGCCTCCTGGAATTATGTATGATCCAACCTTAGGAAACAGCCAAGGGATGAGCTGACATCTCAGGGGCACATGTTGTTTAATAGACTAAGAGATTAGTTTATTGGTCCTTCCTAGACCTTGGAGAAAATAGTGATTTTATTTCATGCCATCTAATTCATATGAAGTACTTTTGCAAGTTCATCACCTTCTATCTCCTACACCCAGATAGAAATGAAGTTTGAGGTAAACTGCATCTCCTTGGATCTTTCATGTTTATAACGAATAAAGACAAATCATCAGTAAAGCCCAGTCTTCACTCACCGTGTATACTGATCTTGCAGATGCATCGTGGAAGTAACTTCTAGTTCTGGTATTGGAGGAAGCGCTTTCTTGACCGGAGTCAAGGGCAGTCTCTGCTTGGTCCCTATTTTTTAAGAAGGAAAGCTGTTCTGGTCTGTATGCAGTCAATAGCAATGCAAAAACAGATACAACATTTTCCAATGTACTAAGAGAACCATGCCCTCCATCTAGCAAGGATATTGGTAGTTTCCATCACTTGCTAGATTTCCTGTCTACAACTGTGACACCTTTAACCCATTTCTCTCAACACTGTTTCTTTCATTTCTCCTCCCCACCCCCACTTCCTGAGCACAAGACCTGCAGCATAGTTAAAGGGGGAGCAAAGTAGAGAAAAACATTCTTAGCGTTCAATGCCAAGTAGAAAGAAAAAAACTTTAGTTGGAAACTGACTACAAACATTTCCTTCTTTGCATTTTGTTAAAACAGGTCCCTAAGAAGAATATCAAGGACATCTCTGATTTCAGGGACAATTTTAGCAAGAAGCCAAGTTACAAATCAGATGAATTCTAATCTGTCCTCCTTTTCTAGGACTATGTGACATCAAGTCCTTCTAATATTATCTTCAGCTGACTTCAAGGTAGGAGGTGAAATTTCAGACCCATGGCATATGGTCTTTCTTTCATTCCACTGGGATCTGGGGTCTTGCTTTTCTGGTTTTTATATTGAAACTTGAGTTTTACATAATACATGTAGTTTTTGCTTCACAGATGTCTCTTCTTTTTATACAAAGCCCTGGACATGAATGGAAATGAGGTGACCTATAATTTAAAGAGAAGTTTGAGCAGCTGCTTCTTAAGAAGACAAATCAAAAAGGAAGATTTAAGTGTAATCAACAATATGATGCTTATCAAAGGAAATTTTTTTAAATTTTTTAAAATTTCCATATGCATCAAAAAAAAAAAAAAGAATATGATGCTTCTTATCCATGAAGATGATTAAACACTGGTATAGGTTACCGAAATAGAAATACTGTGAAACCATCTGTCAGAATTATACTCTTTTAATTAGAAAAAAATTTAATAAGACTTATTTTTGTATTTAATTTTCTGAATAAAAAATACAGTCACATGATTAAAATTTTATAAACTAGGGAGGGATATTAGGGATATTATTCCCCTTTACCCCATTTCCTACAGACAGCCACTTTCTACCACATCACATACATAATTCTTTCCCTTCTTTCCTTCCTCTGCCACAGGCAACCAAGGATTTTAGGTTTTTTGTAGATAGATAGATGATATAGATACATAGATACATAGATTTATATGTTTATATGTATGTATATGTTATTTTTATCTTTATGTAAATGATAGCATACTATACACATGTGTGTAGATTTAATGATCTATCTCAGAGATCTTTCCCCATAAATTCTTCCACATTCTTTTTTACAACTTTCTGGTATTCCATAGTGTGGATGTATCATCAAAGCACCTTCCTGTCAGATTGTGTCTAATCTGGTATTGTAAACACACTAGCGATAAACATTGTACATATGTCATTTCTCTCCTATATTAGTAATCCATAGGAGAAATCCCTAGAAATAGAATTGCTGGCTCAAAGGGCTTGTACATTTGTAACTTTGATAGTTATTGCCAAATTACATATCACAGCAGTTGTAGCACATTAGCCTCTTGGTTTACCTTAGTAAAGTATAAGAGTGCAGAGCACCTTCTGCCTCTGTCCACAGAGGGTGATGTCAAACTTCTGGATTTTTACCAATCTGGTAGATTAAAATGGCATTTCAGTGTAGCTTTAATTTTCATTTCCACCTGAATGTAAGCTCAACAGAGATCTTTGTTTGGTTCACTGCTGTGTCTCCTATACCCAGAAGGCCAACATTATTGGCACATAGTAGACATCAAAATAAAAAAATTAAAAAAAAAAGTCTTTTGAAAGAATTTATTCTGAATGAGGCCAAACAACTTTTCATACATTTAAGAGCCATTTGTAGTTCCTTTTCTATAAACAGTCCATTTTTATCCTTTACTCATTTGCCTACTGGTTTATGGTCTTTTCTCCATTAATTATTAGAACTTCCTTATTTACCAGGAAAAATTGCTTATCGTATGTGATGAACTGCAAATAATTTTCCCTAATGGTTTTTACTGTGTTCATTCTTGTAGTCAAATTTATCAGTCTTTTAACTGAATTTTGTGCCATGGATCGAAAGCACTACTTTGTGGTTATAAATGGATTCTACTGTTGTTTCTCCTATTACTTTTATGGTTTCATGTTTACATTAAAATTATTGATGCTTTTGAAATTTACCCTAGCAGTAGTGTGAACTCTGGATTAAGCACATTTTTTTTTCTCTAGATGATTATTCAGTTGTCACAACACCCTTCATTCAGTAGCCCTTCTCTTTCCTACTGATTAGATGTGCCCCTTTTATCATTTACTCAAGTCCTAAACTTTCTAATTTGTCATTAGATATTTTTCTCTACTTATGTACCAGTACCGTGGTGAAACAGATACTTCTCTTCTTTCTTATTCCATGTCAATTTTTTCTTGGCTGTTACTGACAGCCTATTTTTCATCAGGATATTAAAATGACCTTGTTTATGATTTAGGAAAAATTGGCATCTTTATATATTCATCTTCCAATTCAAGAATATAATAGACCATTTGTTATTGTTCAAGTCATTTTTATGTCTCTCAGGAGCATTTTTCTGAGGTTTACTTTAGAAAGATCTTATATGTTTCTTTATATTAATTTTATTCCTATTTTATCTTTTTATGGTTGTTTTAAATGCATAACTGGTTGTATTTACATATATGAATGCCATAGATTTTTTTGCATTTTGTATCCTATCCCTATTGAATTTTATTTTTAAAGAATGTTTTTAAGAGAAATCTGTTAAATTTTCCAGGTACGCAAAGTGATCATTTTACCTTTCCAACTTGTTAACCAGGTATTTCTGTCTCTTACCTAATTGTGTTGGCCAGTACTTTGAGGATGGTGGTAGATAAAGTGAAAATATTGGACATTCTTGAAAATTTCTGACTTTAGCTAGGCATGCTTTTAGTGTTCTAGTAAATATGATTCTGGGTTTTTGAGACAGATATATTTTATCATGTTAAGGAAGTACTTATTTATTTTATTTTGGGGAGTTTTATGAAGGATGGGCATTATTGTGTGTCAAATGCATTTTTTAGGATGTATGGAGATAACCAAACAAATTTTATGAGTGACATTAATAGATATCTCCTAATGGCGAACTGTTCCTGTATTCTTGGAATAAGCTCCTCTTTATCACAGTAGAAGTGTTTATGTATGTATATATACATATATTTTTTTTAAAACTGAGCTACTCGATTATTTTGCTAATATTTGTTTAGAATTTTTGCACAGAAATGAGAAAGGATGAAATATGGCCTTTTGTAGCAACGTGGATGGAACTGGAGAGTGTTATGTAAGTGAAATAAGTCAGACAGAGAAAGACAGATACCATATGTTTTCATTCTTATGTGGATCCTGAGCAACTCAACAGAAAACCATGGGGGAGGGGAAGGGGGAAAAAAAAGAGAGGGAGGGAGGCAAATCATAAGAGACTCTTAAAAACTGATAATAAACTGGGGGTGGATGGGGGTGGGAGGGAGGGGAGGGTGGGTGATGGGCATTGAGGAGGGCACCTGTTGGGATGAGCACTGGGTGTTGTATGGAAACCAATTTGACAATAAATTTCATATTTAAAAAAAAAGAATTTTTGCACAGAAATACATAAGATTGCCCACTGATTTCATTTTAGACACAATCTTTCTTAGTTTTAAATATTACTAATGTTGGGATGCCTTAATGGCTCAGTTGGTTAAGCGTCCCACTCTTGATTTCGGCTCAGGTCATGATCTCACGGTTCATGAGTTCAAGCCCCGTGGCAAGCCCCGCAGTGCAGAGCCTGCTTGGGATTCTCTCTCTTTCATTCTCTCTCTGCCCCTCCCATGTGTGCTCTCTCCCTCTCTCTCAAAAGAAATAAACTTAAAAAAATAAAAAACATTTTAAAATAATAATAATAATGATAATAATAATAAATCTTACTATGTTTATTTCAAAATAGAATTAAGAAGCATCCTTCTTTTCTATGGTCAATAACAGTTTAAATACCATTGGAAATATCTATTTTTTAGAGATCAGTAAAATTCCCCTGTGAACTGCTCCTTCTGTTACTTTTTCAGGGATAACTGACAAATTTTCTATTTATTCTATGATAATTGTTTTGTTTAGATTTTCTATTTCTTCTGGTATCAGGTTTTGTAAATTTTTCTAGAAAATTATTGATCTTAATTAGAGACGTTAAAAAGTAGTAACTACTCTTTAAGGGACAGGAGTAGATGCCTTTTTTAAACCATTTCAACAGATATTAACAACCCTTCCATTCCTGTGGCAATGCTAAAATAACTGCCAAAGTTAGAATTCCTCCTTTAAAAAAAAAAAATATATATATATATACATATGTATATGTATATATATATATATACATATATATGTGTGTGTGTATATATATATGTATACATATATACATATATACATATATACATATATACATATATATATATGTATATATATATATTATTTGAGAGATAGAGGGCATGTGAGCAGGGGAGAGGGGCAGAGGGAGAGAGAGTTAGAATCTTAAGCAGGCTCCACACTCAGTGCAGAGCCCAACGAGGGGCTCAATCCCATGACCCTGGGTTCATACCTGAAATCAAGAGGTGAATGTTCAACCAACTGAGCCACCCAGGTGTCCCTAGAATTCCTTCTTATAGAGTATTTAACCTTCTAAAAGGTAAGTGACAAGGCTTTCCTGACTGGTTAGGACAAAGGTGAGAAAATGAGACCAGTCTTTACCTAGACAGACACAAAACTCTCATTTCCTTGCTCTCTTCCTCAAAGGGCCATTGCACTTGACCCTGTTAGCATCCTTTATTTTTACCTTATTATCAATAAGAACAACCACATCTATGGGGCTAGTTCTATCATCCCCATTTGTCTCACACTGAATCTGTGATTTTTGTCTTTCTAAATATGTGCTTCTCAGAGGTGGGTGTGGTAGGCAGAACTCTAAGATAGTCCCTGAGATTCCCACCCACTGGGGTAATGCTCCATTTAATCCCCTTCCCTTGAGTGTGGGCGGGACCATGAATGGGATGTAGGTTACATTATATGGCAAAGATGAAATTTCTGCAGGTGTATTTAACATTCCAAATCAGTTGATTTTGAGTTATTCAAAAGGGAGACTATTCTGGGTGAGGCTGACCTAATGAAGTAAAAGCCCTTACAAAAGAGATGGGGCCTTCCCTGAGGTCAGAGAGGATCTCTTGTGAGGCTTAAAGAAGAAAACCACCATGCTGAACTATGGAAAGGGTCAGGTAGCAGAAGACTGCAGGTGGCCTCTAGGTCCTGAAGCAGCTTCTGGTAAACAGCCAGTAAGAAGCCAGAGCCATTAGTAAACAACCTCAAAGCAAAGCAAAGCAAAACAAAACAAAACAAAAAACAACATCAAAAAAATGACTTCTGCCAACAACCTAAATGAGCTTAGAAGTAGAGATTCTAGATGACAATACAGGCTCTTCTCATCTTGATTTTAGCCTTGTGAGACCCTGAGATCCAGCAAAGCTGTGCCCACATCTCTGACCCACAGAAAATGAAATAATAAAGGTGTGTTCTTTTAAGCCACTAAATTTGTGGTAATTTGTCACACAAGAGAAAATTAGTAAAATGGTCAACAGAACCTTGGCCTGAAAATCACCAGAACCTGGATTTAAAATGAAGGTTCTAGGGGCACCTGGGTGGCTCAGTTGGTTGAGCATCTGACTCTTGGTTTCGGCTCAGGTCAGGTCATGAGTTTGAGCCCCACATCAAAATAAATAAATAAACTTAAAAAAAAGTTTTTTAAAAAATAAAATGCAGTTAATAGAACTCTGTCCCAAATCTACTGAATTACAATCTCCCTTCAAAATGGTTCAGGAGCCTGAAATTTTACAGACATCCAAATTAATTCTGATGCACATTAAGACTTCAGAATGAACTTGCCATGCAGATAATTGCTTAGACAATCTTTGACAAAGCATCTGATACTATTCAGAAGTTGAGATTTGGAGACAGTTCTTTTTAAAGTTAAAATATCAAAAGAACCTATTCATGAAATTAACTAATTACCAAAGAAAATTAACAGAGCTCTTTTGGTTAGAAAGCCAAACTATTCATCATTTGCTGATTCATTTGGTTTGCTGATGTTGTATAATACGGTGTAAACGTAATTTACTACAGAATGCTATTATCTGTCAAAATGATAGCTAGTTGCAAATAACTCTCTAGTGGTACATTATATTCTGTTTCTCCTAGTACCCAAGGACATGTAACTTATATGCTAATAGGAAAACTTCTGAAAAATTGATAAAAAAGCAAAAAGGTAGAATATATGTCATTTTAATGCCTTCTTCAGAATAGCTAAGATGGGTGGGATATTTTTCTAGTTCTACACTGGGAAATAGAGTTTCTTTCAAACAAAATTAATTCACTAACACTAGTTAAGGCAGCAGAAGCAGTCAGGAATATCCTAAAACTTCACAGAAGTCTATTCATGAATTTGTCAAAGGTCTGAACCAAACATGTCTTTGACTTTTTTCAGGAACCTCAGAATGGGTTTTGGCCTTCCTGAATCTAGTGAACAAAATGGATTTCCAGTGGTAGAAACTTGGATTAAAAATAAAACTCCATGCCTTGTGTTCTTGAATAAACCCTTCTCACACTGGCCATGACAATGTCCACATTGTCTCTGATATTTTTCTTTTTCTCCTTCTTTTTTTTTTTTTTTTAGATTTCTATCACTTTTCAGAAGTGCTTTATATCTATGACATCTGGTTTGTAACTTCAATTCATCCTTCCAAAGTAATATTTGATTCCCACTGAGTAACAGAAACTTGCAAGGTGTTTTCTTCTCTTTGTTCCTGATGATTTTCATGTCAAAGACAAGGTACTTCTCCCACAGCACAGGTACCTCTAAAACTTCCTCATCCTAGCCACGATCTCTTCGCTGCTTAGAGGATTTGTCCCATCAATTTTTTATATTCATATTTCCAAAGCTACCGGTTCAGCTATCCTTGGTTATGAAATTGGAAAGACAAAATAGCTAAAACCAAAACAAAACGAGGAATAGTAAACAGGACTAGGTATCCGTACCATATATGATTCTGTGACCTCTATTTCCCCAATAGTGAATTTATCCAATTTTGTTGTAATTGCTTATTTGTCTGTCTCCTTGTGTGCAAAGACTGTATTTAATGCAGTTATATTCCCGAGAACCAACCTTGCAGTGTGACACATAATAGGTAAAAATATGTGTCGAATGACTGAAAGAATGTCATCTAACTTCTTTGTGCCTCATTTTTCTTAATAAAAGTGCATGGGTACGAGCTGTACAAGAAGTCAATTCTGGGGTGCCTCCTAGGAACTTGGAGATAAGGAAAATAAGATTGTCCTCTGAGAGTTAGCCTATAAAATCAACTCATAACCACAACAGAAGCATTATCTTCAGAAATCATTCCCAGGTCAAAGCCTATTAAATGTTAAAAGTGCTGAGCCATCAAGCTATCCCTAAAATGGGGAAGAAGGCCTTTCAAGCTGTGTTGGCAAAGGAATCTGCTTTAAGACCTACCAAGCAAGCCTTGGCCGTGATTTGACTCCCAGCATGGTTTTGTCTAAGGAGAGAGAGCACACGTGTTAGCTGTCGGAAGTGTTTGGGTCCGTATTTTCTCTCGGTTGTAATACTCATTGTGAATCAATACGTTGGCCTTCTTATAAACCTGTTTTGTGAGCTGGATTACGTAATGGATCTTTTTTGGTGAGCCACCACTGCAGGAGGCTGAGCCTTCAGGCCTGAAGAAAGGCTCTGGACCAGGTAAAGTCACCAACGTGAGGCACCTGGGTTGCCTTGTGGGTGGAGCAGGCATGCAGCCTCAGCTGGCAGTGGGTACTCACACCTGAACTTCCTCGTGACTTCATCAAAGCCAGTGTGGTTGCCTTGACGCTAAAAGGAAGAAACTCAAGGTAAGGGTAATGGAGGTGATAACGGTATATTCTGATGTACTTTGAAAAATAGAAAGCACTACCAAGTGCAAAGCAGAATATTTTTACAAGCCCACTTGAGAGGGCTTGGAATTTAATAGGACCACATTTTGCTCAGCAGGGGTGGGCTACGGATGGCTAACCCTGGAAATGGTGACCTCGGGGCGTCCTTCCCCTCCTTGTACTTTGGGAGATTCGGCCATGACTCCGTGGAGACAATGGCAATAATGTCTAAACTGTTATCCACAAAGTACTTGCTTTCCTTATAGGAGCTTCTCCAGAAATGAAGGAATGCAAGTTAATCTTCACAGATCACTGTAGTCAAGATGGATGCGGAAGTTCTCCGATGGTTTGGTGATTCTTATTCAGTTCTCTAATCTGGCTCTGAGAAAACCTTCCAGTCTTATTTCTTCTTATTGCCCTAGGAATGCAGAACTTCAGCACCGCTATGCACCCTTCTGACCTTTTCATCACATAAAAACATTGGCACTTTTGTGCAAACCCAAGATAGCTAGTTGCTTTTTAGGGCTAATAGAACCAATTATGGTAGCTTAAAATAGATTTCCATTATTCAAGGAGCCAACTCTCTACTGTGTTCAAATCTCCATCTGTTATTGTTAACAGTGATCCTAAAACCACTCAGCTGTTCCAAATCTGGCCAGTGTGAAAATCAAATGAGGACGGGGAAAATACATGACTGCAAAATTACCTAGAATTAACAACTAAAGAGAACAGACAGCTGCCAGTACTCTGAGCCATTGTCTCACTTGCCAGTTTGTTCACACTCCAAGGAATGAAACTGATGAAGTGTTTAAAAGTTATAATTTAGGGGGAAAAAGGTTTTGAAAGGTCTTTGTAAGACAGCTGCAGCCATTCTTTCAACATAGCCAATGTAGAGTTGTATTTATTTAACAAATATGTATTGGGTACCTACAATGTAAGCTGGGGATGCTGTGATGAATATTATCAGGTCGAGTCCCTGACCTCAGGGAGCTAACTGGCTCATGGGAGCCACATCACTCAAACAATAACACAAATATATAAAATAACGATAGTGATCATTGCCACAAAGCGAGATTTGTGGCGTTACGAGGATGTGTGATATAGGGAATTGCCCTGGTCTACAAGGTCCAATATGACTTCCTTGGGGAGGTGTTAGCTGGGCCAAGATGGGAAGGGCCAGTGGGAGGAGGTGAGGTCTGCAGGGAGTGGCTAGTTCAGGCAGGGAAAGTTTGTGCAAAGATGGAGATGTTTATCTACATGTGTTTTATCTTCAGTTCTTCCAGACCTAGCACAAAAGGCTATCACATAAAGGCATTCAATGGATGAACAGATAAATCATCCTATTCTGCCTATAGATTCCTCACACTTAAGAAATTCTTCCTGCATGTAGAGTCATCTTCTGCATTCTGATCTATTCTGTAACCCACCAGATGGCTGCAACCTTTACTGTTTTATGAACCCAAACCCGTAGTTTAGGAGTCGTAAATGCTACAGTTAAGCAAGTAAAAATTAAATTTCCATGTTACTTTGCTTGGTTGTTGGACATCTGGCACGAGTAATTTATCTTCTTTTCTGCTGGAAATCGAAAGCTGCTTAGTCTTTATTATGCTGGCCATAAACAGGTTGCAAATTGTAATTTTACATTGTCATTTGTTTTATTTGGGGGTAATACAAATTACTGGGTCATCCACTTACTTTTGGCATTTAGTAATTCTCTTTCACAGTAAAATTCCATTTTCTTTCCTTCATGGTCCCTAAGAACCCACTCACATTAACTGCAAAAAACATATCACTAACGCTGAAATGTTACTTTGAGGGAGACTCACACTGTCACACACAAGCTCCTACAACCTTATACAGGGTAGAGAAAATGTTTCATCTCGGTTTCCAGTGTTAAATATAAAAACGCAAGGAGAGTTGTGATCTGTGGCTTGACCCAGCAGGAGTCAACTCCTCAGTTCACCATAGCCAGTAAGTGGTGAGCCAAAAAGCCCGCTGGACAAAATTGAGTTTGAACCCTCACTCTGCTAGGAACTGCCTGTAAGTCAGTTACATAAACTCTCTTAATTTCAGTTTTTCTCATCAGGAAAAAAAGCGACATTGTTGTGAAATGAAATACAATGATGTCTGTGAAAGTTGCCTGATAAATGTTTATAGTTGAATCAGGTTTCCCTTCTCCTAAGGCACCGAGGGGTAGAATTTCCTTAACTGTGCTGTCAGCTCTGTGACAGCAGAGACTGCTGGTCTGTGCCCCTGTCCCATCAATGCTTAGCATAACACATGCCCCTTAGTCGGTATTCAGTAGATTTGGGTTGAATATTTGAAGGTGAAGAATTTCAAGTTTTAAAGATTCCTCCATATTCTTTTTTTTTTTTTTTTTAATGTTTATTTATTTATTTGGCAGGGGGAGAGAATCCCAAGCAGGCTCTGTACTGTCAGCTCAGCATCAGACACGGGGCTCAATCCCACGAACCATGAGATCATGACCTGAGCTGGATTGGACCCTCAACTGATTGAGCCACCCAGGTACCCCAAGATTTCACCATTTTCGATGGTCACAGAGGGGGAGATGACATAGGCCACCCCACTGGCCTATGCAGCAGGAGTGAGTAGAAGCTCTAGTCCTAGAAACCTGGTGTCATAGATATTTAGTTATCGGCTATCCAACATGTGGACATCTCAGGGGTGCTCTCAAAGATGCAGGAGGCCAGAGGGCAGATACTGCTGCTTCCTGGCTCCAGGGTACCAATCTGTGGCTTGCGCTCATTCAACCAGATAACCCTCCTTGGGGCTTTGAATCCTGGACAGTGATACAAAACTGAAATGGTCAAAGGGTAGCTCTGGAAGCTCGGAGGGAGTGTTCAGTGGTAGTGATCCGATCAGAGACATGCTCACCAGGCCACTCCCACTGTGACTTTGGCTGTATTTTTGGCTGCCTGGCCTCCCTTAACTCTTGTCTATTTTGCAACCTTTGAGTGCCTAACACGTCTGTTGTTTCTAGGGGTTACCTACTGGTTTTCCAATATGTTTCCTTTCTGGCAACCCAGCCAAGTTGATTGCTATTGTTTGCCTCTGATGATTCAGGTCCTAGGCCACTGCTCCTGCCCCTGACTTTGGTCTCCCGACAGTGATCAACCCTTTAAACACTGTTTTAGGGATACATTTCAAAGTTGCTTTTGCATAGTTCTCAAAATTTCTTCTTCAAGAAGGTCAATGTATTTCATTATTCCTTGATATCCTTAGCAATGCTGCAGAATGAGTTATATGTTCTTTAATGAAGTAGAATTATGTGCCCTCTGATCACTCTCACTTTGTCTTCACCTTTCCCAAACCCCAAGATTCATTTCTTGCTCATCTGCTCTTTCTACTTCATACTCATTTCCCCTCAGGGTTTCTGTGATTTAATAAGCTTTTATTGTGCACAAACTACGTGCCAGATATTATGTCAGGGACAAGGATCCGAAGCTGAATAAGAGAGTCATCACCTGTGTGAAGATAACAATCCACTGAATAAAATGGAAAGTAGATTGATGTCAAGACAGGCAACCTAAGCCATCCCGTTTCTCAAAGCCAGGAAGAAAATATTAGAGACACATAAAAGCTTAGGATTTGATTCTGCGTGCCATCGCTTCCTACAGCAATGAGATATGCTTACTCTCCCAGTGTTTGCTCCAGAGCGGGTCGGGCACTGTGCAATGCCAGGGGCTGGGTACTCTCTCTGTTTCTCTCTCATCCTTTTGAGGGTGTGAGCCTATCTATCTCTGTGTGTACATGTGTAACAACGCTTACTTTGTACTACGTGAACAACTGGAGAGGCATTCACGACGGCAAGCCGCTCTGCCAAATGTGACTGTAGTCACTGCTCCCTTTGAATAATCTGCTTTTTTTTTTTTCTTTTTTTTTTTTTACTCATGTTACTGCTTCTCCAGAGAACCATGCTGGCACATTTTTTCCTTGCATTCTCACTGCTGCCTATAATCCATCATTACAAAGAGAGGCCTTAAAAACGGCACTCAAGGGAGACATTATTTCCTTTCCATTTCTCTCTCAGAAAGAGCAACTTATAATAGGAGAGGAAAAATTGCATTTAGGCTAAAGGATTATAAATAACAAGAAAGAACCTGCTTCTCCTCCCCCCCTCCCCCAACAGCCCTTAAGATGCTAAGCCTCAAAAGGACTCTTGATTTTTTTTTTTTTTTTAAAAGGCCTTCACCCCCTGGCTCGCTCTAAACATTAATATTATATACCTGGTCATAAAGCTAGAGGATTTTTAATGAGAGCTATTAAAGGGAACGGATGCCTGAGACAGTTTCCTCTGGTGAATGAAAATCAAAGGCTCATAAATACAACTTGTGAGGTTAGTCTTGTGGTTAGCTAGTACTTTAAATTTGTGATTCCCCTGATTATATGAGTTGGCAGGGGGACTATTGACTTTTTCTCAGACAAAACTGCACGGCTCAAAATTATGACTTGAAAAGAGTGAGAACCAGGATTCCTAAGGCCCCTGACAAGCTCCGCAGAACTGGGTTAAAACATTCCTGGTATATGAATGTCAGGCCTGGGAACCGCCTAAGAGGAAGAACAGGGGAAATACCATTTCCTTCCTATAAAAATGAATTTTGGCATCTGAAACAACCTTATGATTTTAATTTCATTAATCCAACAAAATTGTCACTGACCACACAAACCACACTGACCCACATTTGGTTAGTATCAAATGATCACTAAGCTAACTGCTTATTATTAGCCATAGGTTAGTATTTTACTGCTCACACCGAGAAGAGAAAGTCTGCATTTTTTTTTTAATTGACTTCTTTAGGTGCATTCATTCCAAGTTTTCCTCAAGCTAGGGGTCCAAGTACATGCTAATCTAAGTAGATAAGAAAAGTCTCAGGAGCACAGTTCCCAGGAAATGCTGGGCACAGATCTGCATGTGGCTGCGATGCAGTTGCAGCGGGGGCCTGAGGCTTTGTTCAGTTTCCTTTCATTTTTGAAAACCGTTTATACACCAGACTTGAAGCTTCCCCTCATCTGACTTCTCACAAAGTATCAGGCAGCCGGCTCACTGGCTAATACGCCAGGAGCTGTAGAAATATCACTCATGATTCTGTGGTTTTCCAAGAGTCGAGGACAGGACGTCTCCCTGATGAAGGAGAGGACTTTGCTCATCTCACATTCTCCCTCTCTTTCTTTTTAATATGACTTGACAGCTTGAATTCAGAAGGAGGCTTCACAATTAGGAGATCGAACCACAGCGTCTGTGCTAACAGCTCCCTTAGCCGCTCTAATTAGGGTTCCCTTATTCCATTTCTGTTTCTCGGGAAAGGACAGGGGACTTTTTAATTGGGGCTATTAGAAGTTCTCTTTACACAATGACACCCTTTGCTAAGTGAAAGCCCTAGCAAAAGCCATGCCCACTCTGCAATTACTCCTTGCAATTCTGAGGAATAATAGTATCTTGTCTCATTTAAAAATAAATCTGAAGCTGATTCCTTATTGCTTTCTCTCCTCTGCCTACTCACATGAATTTCTTCTTGCCAATTAGGCAAACTTTCCATTATTTAAGGAGCTAGTTTTGATCATGACTGTCCCCTGATAGTAAGACATATTAAACTAGATTTCATTTGCCCACAGCTCCTTTTTTCCAGATACAAGGCCAATCTAAATGAGCTCAGATCATTCGATCTTGGGTCTACAGTGGAATGGTGAAGAACTGGGATTTTTAAAGCCATGCTCTGTCTGTACATCATAGAACTCACCTGAAATGACCTGCACGTTCAGTGTTCGCAGTTTCTCAGAATCCTTTCCTTTTAAGAGAACAAATGTACGTTCGTATTTATGACCTATTCCAAGAACAGAAATTAAATATTTAAGTGATAAACAACCACATTCTTAATATATATTCCCCATGTTGACTCAAAGGATTACCAAGGAAAATGGGCCATTCACAACAGGGTCGGGAGCCACGAGACGTTAAGAGCTTTCCTTATTAAGTTATTTTCCATGAGCAAATACAGGTTCTTTCTAAAGCAAGTGGTTTCTCCACTACCATAAATGCCATCATGCCGTCTCCTCTAAGCAAAAGCACCAGCTGTCATTATAGGACGTTATTATTATTTACATTATTATATATACATAGATATGTACAGAATATTTAATGCATCTTGATCTTTTAATGTCTATTTATTTTGAGAGAGAGAGAGAGCACAGAGAGAGAAGGAAACAGAGGGAATCCCGAGCAGGCCCCATGTCATCAGTGCAGAGCCCGACGTGGGGCTTGAACTCAGGAACCATGAGATTATGACCTGTGCCGAAATCCAGAGCCAGACGTTGGACTGAGCCACCCAGGCACCCCTTTAATGCATATTTAATGTCCTAAATGGTGTGATATTTTTTCATTACTTTACATGCTTGGTTTTGTAAGACAAGCCTTCAAAAGTCACTAAGCCTGTCATTTGGGTAGATGTTCATAAGATTTTCACTCCCTACTATTGGTTTCTTTCTAGACATTTTCTCTATCTAGCTACTACTATCTCTCTTTCCCGATATGCAATTATATGGAAAAGCAGATCAAGAAACTCAAAACCATGCACTATTTGCAAATAACATGTTCATTTAAAATAATATTTTTAAAACCAGAAAGACCTCTGAGGTGCCTGGTTGGCTCAGTTGGTTACGCTTCTGACCCTCGATTTTGCCCCAGGTCGTGATCTCACAATCGTGAGATCAAGCCCCACATCAGGTTCCACGCTGGGCATGGAAGCCTGCTTAAGATTCTTTTTCTCCTTTTCCCTCTGCCCCTCTCCCACATGTGTGCATGCACTCTCTCTCTCAAAAAAGAAAAAAAAAACAATAACAACGAGGAAAACCCTAGGTATTAATTCTGATATTTTATTAGCTGTATAACTTTGGAAAAACCGTTTAATCTCTCTGAGGCTCAGGGTTTTCTTCATCTGTAAATGAAAATAATAGTACATACCCTGTTTACATACTTTGAGAAGCTAGTAAAAAAAAAAAAGCTTGTGAAAATGCTCTGAAAATGGTTATTCTACAAATACACAATGTTGATGATATTATTATATATTAGCCTTATATACTACAGTATCAATGGTAAGACTTGATATGAAACTGCTTTCAGAAATACCTGCGACAAATACGTAGCCTAAAGAGATAACGGTACCTTCACCCCAACCTAGGGGCAACCATTTGTTCTGCCTACTGAGTTGCCCAGCACAGCCTTGCCTGGCAAAGAATTTAAGAGTCTTGGGTGCCTGGGTGGCTCGTTTGGTTAAGCAGCCGACTGTTGGTTTCGGCTCAGATCATTATCTCACGGTTTGTGAGTTCAAGTGTTGGGCTCTGCACTGACAACGTGAAGGTGAAGCCTGCCTAGGATTCTTTCTCTCTCTCTCTCTCTTCCCTTCCTCCACTCATTCTCTCTCTCCCTCCCTCCCTCCCTCTCTCTCTCTCTCCCTCAAAATATATAAATAGACTTTAAAAGAATTAAAAAAAAGAGTCTTAGGAAATACTCCAACCATCCCAATACTACTCTCCCTTATTGAGAACTACTGTGCACTAGACACTGTGATAAACTTCTTCTAGAACCTCTTTAACTCAATCCTTACCTGTGGGGTAATGGTGATTATTCTTGTTTTACAGAGGGGAAAAAGGGGACGTTTAGATCTAGTAAATACCTTGCTCAAAGTCACATATCTGATGAGTGATAGTACTAACATTCTATTCTGTCTACCTATCTCCAAAGCCTCTTCTCATAATGATACATTTTAGACTGTCTTTAAGAGACCATCTACTCATATTGTAAACTATCGCTCAGGCGTGATATTCAGCCAGTAAAGGCATGGACATACCCCGGAAGTGTCAGTGTATGCACAGGTACACAGTAGAAGAGCCAGTGTACGCATGGGTACACACCCGAAGGGTTGATATATGTGTGAGTTCACGCCATTAGGGCTACCTGAGCAGTTTACAGTCAATGTCCATCCTGATAGACGGATGCCTGAGTCATACTAAATTTTTTTTTTTTTTTTGAGAGAGAGAGAGAGAGTGTGTGTGTGTAAGCAGGTAGGGGAGGCGCCCTGGGTGAGGGGAAAGAATCCCAAGCAAGCTCCACACCCAGCACAGGGCCTGATGTGGGGCTTGAACTCACAACCATGACATTATGACCTGAGCCAAAACCAAGAATCAGCTACTTAACTGAATGAGCCACCCAGGCACCCCAAATTAAATATTTTTAATATCATCCCTATTGCCTGATTTCCAATCACACATTTTAGCTTTGCCCAGCCAAAAATCTACTGACACCCTTCTACTTATGAAAGAGTGACTCACACACTCATCACCTAGAGCCACTCTGCTCAAGATCTCCAACTCTGAGATTCTTTATCCTCACTCCCTACCCTTCTACCTCTCTTCTGCATTCACTTCCACTGAGCCTCTGCTCCACCTCCAGCCCTTTTGAACTCCTGCCTAGCTTCGCCTCCCCTCTATTCTCTTGTCTGAGTAGAAAAAGATACATGAAGCTTCTTGAATGCTGACACTGTGTCTCACTTATGCTTCTTTTCCTTGGGTAACCTAGAACTGCCACTGACATGCAGTGGGTGCTCAATAAATGGCAAACTGAACTTTAAAAGGAATGTACATCTAGGGGCACCTGCGTGGCTCAGTTAGGAGTCTGACTTCAGCTCAGGTCATGATCTCGTGGTTCATGAGTTCGAGCCCCACGTCGGGCTCTGTGCTGCCAGCTCAGGGCCTGGAGCCTGCTTCGGATTCTGTGTCTGCCTCTCTCTCTGCCCCTCCCCCACTAGAACTCTGTCTCTCTCTCTCAAAAATAAACCTTAAAAAATTTTTTTTCAAGAACGTAAATCTATACATGAGACCCTAAATGAATTGTGCCAGACAACAGATTTACTCCTCGATACTTACTCTGCCACTTCCACACTCTTCTGTGGCTTTCAAGTATTTTGTGGATAGTGAGGATGAGCAAAAATATAAAAACGACTAGAACTAAAACATACCAAGTGATCTTCATGGAACAAGTGAAATCTGCAAAGAAAAAAAATGCCATAAAAATACAATAAAATGATACAACAGAGAGAGGCCATATGGCGGTGTGGTTGTATTCTAGTACATATTCTAGCCTTAACTGAAAAGCTAAATATCTAACCATCACTGTTACAGAGTCATTTGCTCTCCGACTTCTTCCTTGACATATTAAATGGGTGTATTAAATGAAGAAATTTGACCAGGGAGCTTCCATGGGTTCATTTAGCTCCAAAATTCTAGGTTCAATTTCACTTAGAGGTTATGCCGGCAGTAGTTGCCAGGTAGTTGCTATCACTAGGCTAAAACCACAAAAAGCAGAGTCCCAGTATCAGGGCCATTTGTAATTAACAGGTGTGACCCTGGGCCAAGCAGCCAAAAATTATGTCCTCAAATTGACCAAGATGCAGTGAGCGTAAGGAAGATGGAGAAGAAAGAGAAAGACAAAGAGAAAGGGTTGGAATGGGGCATATAAGAAGAGGCCAAAGCAGATAAATAGTCAGACTCCCCTTTCTGCACAGACTTTCACTGCAGTGATCAGATCAGGTGCACATATTAATTAGATAGTTACCCTAGCCTACAGAAAAAAGCTTGTTCATTCAAATGACAATGAGGCTCATGGGAAGGATAGTCCCCAGCCAGCAACAGTTTAGCACCATCTCCTTTGGTGCCATAAAGACACTGGCCAACCGACCTGGGAATCGGTGACATAGCAGAAGGTGACCTCATCATGTCCAAGACATAGCTGTCTACTGACTTCCCAAGCCACCCTGTGGACCCTCCTCTTTGCACACAAAACACAGTACTTACTCAAGTTAGCAGGATATATAACTTGTTTATACCCTTGGATGTTTGCCCTTGTGGGGTTCAGGTTCATGATATGGGTACCCCTTTCACAGGGGCCACCCCCATGGGCAGATGTACATTATATTGTCATCCAACATTTATTTAGAGAAGAGACTGAATGGAGAAAAGATAAAAGTTGACTGGAACAACAGCCCTCAGCAACTGCCCCCCCCCCAAATCACCCCAAGCCCTTCAGCTGCAAACTTGCAGTCCTTGCTCAGCAAAGTAAAAGTATGCAGGTAACCGGAATGGAAGACTTACAGTGCCAGCAAGAGCCACGTTGGGCCCAATGGCCAAGGTGTCACTGGGCACCAATCAAGCTATGAAAAAAGAACCATGCATTCACCAACTTTGTATAACAATAGCAGAATGTCCACAGTTGGGGCCAAGCCTGCCTGTACACCCACCAAAGCTCCAGTGCAAATGCAGAAGAATGTGTCTCCCCACATCCCATGCTGCCCACCTACCCCCCATCCCTGCAGTCATCTTGGAAAGGATCAAGGGGGAACAGAGAGGAATCTGAAAAAAGTCTGAAGAGACAAATTTACCAGATTGGACTAAATTTAGTTTCACCCCCTGGTAGATAGGGCTTTTAAGGGAGATCAAATTAGTCTCTGCACAGCAGAGTAAAATATGAATGCATTTTAAATCTTCTACGCATGACAAACGGATATACTTTTTCCAGAATACAATACTACATACTTGTATACCGCTGTTATTTTGCTGAGTTATGGACACAAAAAAGTTGTCAACTATGATTTCACTTTGACACTTTGACTAGCATTTATCGATTTTTTTCATTAACACAAAAAAATTGTCTTAAAATCATACTTATGGAAGTGCTTATTTTTCCTTTATGTTTTAGAAAACATAAAAAGCAATTAGATGGATACATTGAAAGAAATATAAGTGTTTAATATTTATAATGCAAACCTCTTTATCTTTCGGATTGCATCATTGTTATGCAGTCCTTCTAAAGCCTACCTTCCAATCTCACTCCTGAACCCAAGGGAACTGACCCCTCTGTTCAGATCTTCTCTCTTACCCTATACACACATCTTGAAATACCCACTAACTGCAGAGGCTGTAGGGCCCTGCAGACTAACTCACAAGAGAAATTCCTTTGAAGCCTCATATTTTACTTTAAAAATGCATATGTATTATATAGTTGTGTTTGCTTTAAGATATATATAATATTTTCTAAATAATTATATCTGAAAAATTAAAGCTTTTAAAGCATTCTAAGGCAATATGAAAGGCTTCCATATATCTGAAATATCAAAAAGCACAGCAACTTACTCTACCATAGCACCTGTCTCACTGAATTTACTTGCTTGACCACTTTACATTCATCTATTTTTGTGTCCCTAATGTTAGCACATTGCTTGGCATACAGTAGGCACTTATTAAATGGTTATATCATAAAATGTTCTCAAAACTAGATTTTATGGGTGAAGTGGGGCACACTGCTTAGCAGAAAGGATCAATTCTGGCAATTCAGAATAGGGTACCTAGGAAGCTAATAAGCTTAAAAGGGAAGTAAGATATGTGTAAGTTTTATCTTTTGGACTCCTACCTTTCCCTCAGAGCCATCCAGTGACCCAGAGTACCTAACCTGCACCCTGCTTATCTCCATGTTTGCATGAAAAATCCAATTTTATCCAGTCCTCATTCTCAACTTTAGGAGAAAACATGTTAAGTCAATTCAAAATAAGGTTTTCACAGGCCATCACAATGTACATGAATGTTTACTTTTAAAAATAAATTTCAGGGGCGCCTGGGTGGCTCAGTCGGTTAAGCGTCCGACTTCGGCTCAGGTCATGATCTCACGGTCTGTGAGTTCGAGCCCCACGTCAGGCTCTGTGCTGACAGCTCAGAGCCTGGAGCCTGTTTCGGATTCTGTGTCTCCCTCTCTCTATGCCCCTCCCCTGTTCACGCTCTGTCTCTCTTTGTCTCAAAAATAAATAAACGTTAAAAAAATTTTTTTAAAAATAAAATAAAATAAATTTCACCCTTTAATACCTAGGTGTGGTGGTGTTACATCAAGCACAGCTAATAGGCATGTCCAAAGTTACTCTGAGGTCTTTCTAGTGCCCCTCAAGTCACAACCCACAGATGCCTCCTCAGCCTCTGGGTACTGCTAGACCCCATGAAAAGTAAAAAATAAACAGATAAAAGGGCTAACATTCTTTCCAGTCATACTATTTCATCAACAAAATTCAACTATTTAACTTTTAGTGCAGTTAATGTGTTAGCCTTTATTTAAGTTTGTATCCAATTCTGTTTCCCTCTAACTTCCTTAAATACATACTTTTGACATCCTTTTCTAGGTGCAGAGAAATGTGTGTACAATTATTCAGGTATTCCATAATCCTACAAGTATGGTTCATAGACTTTTCCTCCTTTGGACCTTCTTCCACAATTGCTGACGTTCTGGTGCGGGTTTTAAGATTACATGTAATGTTATGTTCTTCCAAGTGGTCAACTATAGGAGCTACAGTGAAGTTAAAATGTCGACAAGGTGAATGAAAGTCATTTGCCTTCATTTCCGTTGATCCTTTCATGGTAAGAACTAGGAAGAGATTAGGAAGATGTTATTTGCAACATAGTAATATGTAGTAAGAAGGCGCACACTACTCAAAACTAAATCCCTTACTTCCTCTACAAACAAAGTAGAAATGAGAAGCTCCCTGCACTAAAAATAATGATTAAAGTGCTTACATATTTTAAGATTGTGAAAACCAAGTGACATTTGGGTTGAAATAGAATTGAGGCATCTCAAGGAAAATACAAACATTTCCCTGATGATTTGTGGGACAGATTATAATGCTCCAAGCGAGAAATGCCTAGTTATGCCCATTTTGAATCCCTGGTCAGCCAGAGAAGAAGGAGAAGAAGGAGGAGGAGAAGGAGGAGAAGAAGAAGAATGGGGGGGGGGGGGGGAAGAAAGAAAGGGAAAGGACAGAAATAATGCAAGGAAAGAAAGAAAGAAAAATAATAAATTGATTGCTGTTGTTCTAAACCACTGGGTTTTGAGGTAAAATGTTCCACAACCATAGCAACTGGAATAATTTATCAATGCACTGTTTGACATTTCAAGGAGGCAGAGAAGTAGCATCTATGAGTTACCAACCCTTAAAACACTTCTTAGTTCTCTGTCACCATAAAGTTGGGTGTTTTCCCAACTTGCTTTCTGGTGAATTTGACCTAGAATCCTGCAATAGTTGCGGCACTACTTGAATAAGAACCCAGAAAAAGATGCCTCTTTTATACTTCATCTAAAGTCAATACCAAGAGATCTCATTCCCATTCTGAAAGAATAGAAAAAATGCCAATATGCAGAGATACAGGCAGCGGTGTCACTGAATAGGTATAATAATAAATCTGATGCTTGGGCCTGAGGCCACTAGTGTATTTTATGACTACAAGTGAATTATTTAATTTCTCAATGATACAAGTTGATTTGATTTAATTAAATAATATATATTCATTCTCAAAATAGATGTGAGATTCAGTTAAACATTACACATAATACAGTTATTCTTTTATTTTTTCATTCTTTAAACAACTATTTATTAAGCATCTAGTGTTAGGCATTCTGCTAAGATCTAGAAATATAGTGAACAAAGACAAAGTCTCCAGCATCAGGAGGCTCACTGGATAGTTAGGCAAGTGAAAAGACAATTCATATTCAGTGGATAAATGTTAGGTAGGACTAGGTACAAATGTATCAAGGATTCAATGACTCCTTAAGGAATCAAAGTTTGATTCTACTGTGAGAACCTATAGGTTTACTTAGACTTTTTTTTAATTTTTAAAACTTCGATACCTTTGAAGAAAGCATGCTAAATAATCTTTTAACCATCAAATTACATAAATTATGGTGGCATATTGATGTATTTTAAGAATAGATATTTTGGTTTGGTAAAGTAAACCAAGAACGAGTAATGTCCCAAAGCCCTGCAAGCCACTCATCAAGAGCCACACTGCTGATTGTTCCAATACCATTGGATTTAAAATGGAATGGTTTATTACTTTTTTAACAGAATAAGGTGGTTTATCCTTGACAAATTTTATTATCACTTTCTCTTTACTTTTACCTTTTGGTGTTTGTTCCTGAGAAATAAAATCCATGAGTTTTGTGGACTCACAAGCCAAACATGAGGAGCACATTTTAAATTCATTCGTGATGCCTTGGCAAATTCTGGTGAAGTTTTGAAAGTTGGAGTGATTTAGAAAGATTCCCATAATAGTCTGAGTTTCTCTTATTGGTTTCAGAAAAGTCACAAAAGAAAAATTTAAAGAGGGGAGTGAATAGTTGAAATTAGGTTGTAAACACACTTCCAGACATGATAGCTCCAATATATTTCCTATAAAAGAAAAAAAAATGTGTTTACTATGAAATCCTGAGTTTTTGTCATTCAAGTAAATACATAACAAGTGCCTGGTTTTTCTTAGGCAGACACAGTATATTTCAGCTTGTCAGTGACAAGAATGTTTTTACATGAATTAACAACATCTATTTCATTTAAATATTTCCTTTAAAAATTTGTCAACATTCCCTATTAATTTTCAGGGAAGAGAAATTGAGAAATTCTTGGAAACCTTAACATTTAACCGTCTCTCTTCTGGGAAAGTTTTAATGAACAAACCTTGGGTTCCTCCAAATCCATCTGTCCCAAAATAGAGGTTTAAGTCAATTGCACAGAATTGAACAGGGAATGAGAATCTTGAACAGTAAGTCTGTATTAGTTTCTAAGGGCTGCTGTAACAAATTACTACAACCTCAGTAGTTTAAAACAAGAGAAATTATTCTCTTGCAACTCTAGAAACCAGAAGTTCAAACATCCGTTTTATTGGTCTGAAATCTGGGTGTCTGCAGGACGACTGTCCCTTTGAAGGCTCTGAGGAAGAATCTGTTTCTGGCCACCCTCTTCCAATTTTTGGTGGCCATTGGCATTCCTTAGCTTGTGGCCACATCACTCAGTCTCCGTGTTTCTGGTCATATTGCTTTCTCCTCTGTCCTGTCTTCTACTCTTCTGTCTGTGTCATCTCCCTCTGCCTCTCTTATAACATGTTATATTGGACAATTGTGATTGAATTTAGGTTCCACCTGGGTAATACAGGATAATCTCCCCATCTCAAGATCCTGAAATTAACCATATCTGTAGAGACCTTTTTTCCTTATGAGTTAACACAAGTTCCAGGCATTAGCACGTGATATCTTTGGGTAGCCATTATTCAACCTATCTGAACCTCCAAAGATGACATTTAATAGAGTGACATCCTAATTTTTATTTTTGCCTGAAGACAAACATTAGATATGGAAATGATGGTATAAAAGAAAGAACATTGTATTCAAAATAAGACAAGGACTCTAGAGCTATATCTGTCATTAGGCAAGATACTTGGACAATTTACTTAATCTCTGTAAGTCTTGTTTTGTTATCAGCAAAATAGAGATAAGACCTCTAGATCCTGCTAACCTCATCAGGTTATAGTAGCATCAAGTGGTATAGTACATATGAAAACACTTTTGAAATATGTACAGATGTATATTATTTAAAATTCAAACCTATATTCCAAAGTGAAAATTAAAAATTCAACTTTCATTTAAGGTAGAATTATCTGTGAAATAATTCGCATAAGTAATTAAAACTCACTATATAAAAACTGAGAATCCCTATTTAGCAGTAATGATCATGTAAGGAATAGGTAACCTCTCTCTCTCAGGTATTCCTAGTGTGACAGTCATTTGCTAGTAGGAAAAAATAACTCAATTGTCCCTTGATGTGACTTTCCTTACCATTTCTCATATAATCACATAGGGCAAAATAAATGTTTTAATTTTTCAAATAATGTGGAGTATGATGAAAGAATTACTTCAATTCTTACAGTGATTACTACTAGTCATACATCTTGGCTCAATATTAAAAGAAAACCAGGCTATCGATTGGTATTAAAGAATTTTTTATTTGTGGAATTTGTATTTTAATAATAATTCCATACATGTCTCATTACTGATGATTATATTTTTATTATTTAATAAAATTAGAGGCTTGTTTTCAGTCCTCTACATTTGAAATTGTTTCTATAATGATTCACATGTGATTTCTAGCTATAAACACATTTCATACTTGCATTGCTATAAAGGGTTTTTTTGGGGGGGGAGATGATATTTTACTCAAATCCACAATTTTGTTAACATATTTGTTAATATATTTATAAACAATGTTATGATTGAATTGTAACTAATTTTTAAAACTATTTTCTTCAATAATAATGTCCCAGGAAGGAGAAAGAAATGTACTATCTGATGGAACACTATAACCTATAGTTTTTTTATACTATTAAAAGACACAAAAACATCTCTTGCCATGTTTCCATTTTACTTACTTGCATTTTTCATCTTATAAAATTTTCCATTTCTTGAATTTGTGTTCCTATGAACACAAATCTCAATCTAGATAGAGAAATTTTTGCTGTCAATATTACAATCATCTTATCCAATAAGTGACCAGCTAGGCTTTCTAGAATTAATGCTATATCCTTTATATATGACTATGAGGTAATTATGATGGTTTTTAAACCTTAGTTTTAAATAATTCAACTGGAAAGGAAATAAATAGAGGATATATCCTTCCCTGGTATAATTTTAAGAAATATTAAATTGTACTCAATCATTTTTGTTATCAGGTGGCCTATTTTCTCATCTCCGTAAACAAGGATATATGAATTTAACTACTGCCATTAATATTGCTGGCAGTCAGACATCTAAATTCTCACTCCCAGAGATAGAAATGCATTCCAGAATTACTCCAGTACTATGACTGCAATCTCGCAGCATAAGTATATAGAATATTAAGTAGAATTAGGAAAAAACATTACAGGGGCACCTGGGTGGCTCAGTTGGTTGAGCCTCTGGTTCTTGACTTCAGTTCAGGTCGTGATCTCACAGTTCATGGGTTCAAACCCTGCATCAGGCTCTGCGCTGTGTCAGCACAGAGTCTGCTTGGAATTCTCTCTCCCTCCCTCTCTGCCCCTACCCCACTCATGCTTGCTCTCTCTGTCTCTGTCTCTGTCTCCCCCCTCTCAAAATGAATACATAAACTTAAAAAAAAAAAATACATTACACTATAGGACAAATGCCCAAGTCAAACTTTTTTTTTAAGAAAGCCAGAGAGTAAGGCTATAAAAACATCAACTACCTTTATTTTCTTTTTTAATTTTTATGATAAAGCTTTATCATATATAAGCATATGTAAAATGTGTCGTGTCAGTTGAAGAATGATAAAAATAAACAAACACCCATGTATCTATCATGCAGATTAAGGAAATTAATATTACCAATATCTTTGAAGCACCCTATCCCTTCTCATCCCTACATATTCCTTTCCAAGAGGTTAACCACAATCATGAATTTTGTGTTTATCACTCCTTTGCTTTATCTTAGAGTCTTTCCAAGATGTACATATTCCTAAATAACAGTGTTTCATTTAACATATTTTGGAAACGTGTTTGTGTGTGTGTGTGTGTGTGTGTGTGTGTGTGTATACACATATATATATGGAATATACTATATGTATTCATCTATGACTTACCTTTTTTGTTTAATATGTTTTAGTCATGTCGCTGCATATAGCTATAGTTAATTTAATTGTCTGTAGTATTGTTTTGAATGAATATACCACAAGTTGTTTATTCTTCTGACAGTAAACATTTGGATTCTTTCTATTTTTATTGTTATGAATAATGCTGCTATGAACTATAGCCCTCATACATTGCCAGTGGGAACATAAAATAGTGCAACCACTTTGGAAAACAGATTTCCATCTTTTATATGTTAAATATATACTTCGTATATGACCCAATAATTCTACTCCTAGAAATTTACACAAGAGAAATAAAAATACCTATACATGAATTTTCATGGCAGCTTTTTTATTTGTAATAGCCATGAACTGGAAACAATCCAAAAGCCCAACAACTAGTGAATATATAAGCAATTCCTGGCATACCTTTATAATGGACTATACTATTCAGCAACAAAAAGCAAGAAAATACTGATCCAAACAAAACATGTACACAATGAAACTCAAATACATTATGCCAAGGGAAAGAAGCCTGATACAAATGATTACATAGTTTATTATTCCATTTATGTGAAATCTTAGGAAATGGAAAAATATATTGACAGTGGGAGAAGGGTTTTTCTACAGAGGAGAAAGAGGGACCTTTGTGGGGTTTTAGAAAGTGTTATATCTTGATTGTGGTGGTAGTTACATTGGTGTGAACATTTGTGAAACCTCGAACTATACACTTACAATTAGAGCATTTTATTATATGTAAGTCTTATCTCAGTGAATTTTATGTTTGAATAACGCTATTATGAGCGTTAATGAACATATCTGCCAGTATAAAAATACAGAAGTTTCTCTAGTATACATACTGAGTAAAATTGCTGGGTTTTCAGTATGTGTATCTTTGATTTTCCTAGAAAATGCCAAATTGTTATATGAAGTGATTGTACCAATTTATATTCTTTTGTGTGATGTATATAGGTTCCCACTGACAATACATATTGGCCAAGGCCTTTCAAGTTTTGCCAATTCAGTGAGTATTAACTAGAATCTCACTATGTTTCAAAGTGTATTTTCTTGTTTTTTCTATTTTGACATATTTTTTCTGTTAGGTTGTTTTTCTTTTTCTTATTACTGTTTGGGAGTTCTTTAAAATTTCTATATAAAATTTTAAGAAGGTCTTTAAATATTTTATCAAGATAACTTCTCACAGATTATGCCTTATCAATTCATTTTCTTTATGATCTTTTAGATAAAAGAAGCTCTAAATTTGAATGCAGCAAATCTATCGATCATTTCTTTATAATTTGTGCTTTGTGCCTTAAGAAATCCTTTTCCCTTAAAGTTAAATGAACTTCTAAAAGTTTTAAAGTTTTGCCTTTACATTTTTGTTCTTAATCTATCTGGAATTGGGTACAGTGTGAAGTAGGAAGCCACGTTAATTTTTTCCATATGTGATAATCAATTTCATTAGCATTTATTGGGTAGACTATCTTTTCCTCGCTACCCATAAAGACACCTCTGACATATATCAAGTACCCATGGATATATGAGTGTGTTTCTAGGATCTCAATTTTGTTCCATTAATCCATTTTTCTATCTTGGCAAATTACACTGACTTAATTACTTTTGCTTCATAAAAAAGCTTTTATATCTGATAGGAAAAGTCCACTCACCTTGTTCATTTCTTTTAAAAGTGTCTTAGCTATTCTTGGCCCTTTGCTCTTTATAATAAATTTTAGAATCAGCTTGTTAAGATCAGTGAGGGACCTAGCTGTGATTCTGACTTGAACCCTGAAATCCATTGGAAAAGAGAGATAAGATATTCAGTTCCTCCTGTCGCTTTTTTCTTCCTTCCTTTCTCTATTTATCTGGGCTTTCTTTCATATCTTTCAATGATCTCTCTACATTATACCCCATATACCTTTTGTTAGATTTCCTCCTGGGTTCCTTACTTTTTGTTGTTAGGGCCAACAGTATCGTTTAAGGGTGTGTTTTAGGTTCGTTAGTGGCATATGGAAATACAATTGACTTTTGAACATCAATTTTATTTTTTGCCACTTATAAATTTCCTTATTAACTTTTATTTTGTATAAATCTTTTGGACTTTCTATGCAGATATGCTTACCAACTACAAATAAAAACAATCTTATTTATTGATTTCCAATCCTCATAACTTTTATTTCTTTTACTTATTGCACTACCAGGACCCCTAGTACCATGAAGAATAGACATGTTGAGAGAGGGCATCTTTGCTTGTTCTTGATCTTAAAGAATACTTACATTTCATCACTGAGAATAATATTTCATATAATCATTTTTGGAGATCAGTTTAAGGAAGCTCTCTTCTATTCCTAGTTTGCTAATGGTTTTTCGTTACAAGGGCTGTTGAATATAATTCAATGCTCATTCAAGAACTTTGAGATGATTGTGTGTTCTTTCTTCTTTAATCTGTTAATACAGTGAGTTACATTATTAGGTTTGCTAATGCTAACTCATCTTGTATTCCAGGTATAAATCTAATTGGATAATTTTACACACCTTTATACATGTTTGATCATTTTTATCCAATTAGATTCTTTTTTTAATTTTTTATTAATTTTTTTTACTTTTTTAATATGAAATTTATTGTCAAATTGGTTTCCATACAACACCCAGTGCTCATCCCTACAGGTGCCCTCCTCAATCCCCATCACCCACCCTCCCCTCCTTCCCACCCCCCATCAACCCTCAGTTTGTTCTCAGTTTTTAAGAGTCTCTTATGTTTTGACTCCCTCCCTCTCTAACCTTTTTTTTTCCCTTCCCCTCCCCCATGGTCTTCTGTTAAGTTTCTCAGGATCCACATAAGAGTGAAAACATATGGTATCTGTCTTTCTCTGTGTGACTTATTTCACTTAACATAACACTCTCCAGTTCCATCCACATTGCTACAAAAGGCCATATTTCATTCTTTCTCATTGCCAAGTAGTATTCCATTGTGTATATAAACCACAATTTCTTTATCCATTCATCAGTTGATAGACATTTAGGCTCTTTCCATAATTTGGCTATTGTTGAAAGTGCTGCTATAAACATTGGGGTACAAGTGCCCCTATGCATCAGCACTCCTGTATCCCTTGGGTAAATTCCTAGCAGTTCTATTGCTGGGTCATAGGGTAGATCTATTTTTAATTTTTTGAGGAACCTCCACACCGTTTTCCAGAGCGGCTGCACCAGTTTGCATTCCCACCAACAGTGCAAGAGGCTTCCCGTTTCTCCACATCCTCACCAGCATCTATAGTCTCCTGATTTGTTCATTTCGGCCACTGACTGGCGTGAGGTGGTATCTGAGTGTGGTTTTGATTTGTATTTCCCAGATGAGGAGTGACGTTGAGCATCTTTTCATGTGCCTGTTGGCCATCCAGATGTCTTCTTTAGAGAAGTGCTTATTCATGTTTTCTGCCCATTTCTTCACTGGGTTATTTGTTTTTTGGGTATGGAGTTTGGCGAGCTCTTTATAGATTTTGGATACTAGCCCTTTGTCTGATATGTCATTTGCAAATATCTTTTCCCATTCCATCAGTTGCCTTTTAGTTTTGTTGATTGGTTCCTTTGCAGTGCAGACGCTTTCTATCTTCATGAGATCCCAATAGTTCCTTTTTGCTTTTAATTCCCTTGCCTGTGGGGATGTGTCAAGTAAGAAATTGCTGCGGCTGAAGTCAGAGAGGTTTTTTCCTGCTTTCTCCTCTAGGGTTTTGATGGTTTCTTGTCTCACATTCAGTTCCTTTATCCATTTTGAGTTTATTTTTGTGAATGGTGTAAGAAAGCGGTCTAGTTTCGTTCTTCTGCATGTTGTTGTCCAGTTCTCCCAGCACCATTTGTTAAAGAGACTGTATTTTTTCCATTGGATATTCTTTCCTGCTTTGTCAAAGATTAGTTGGCCATACTCTTGTGGGTCTAATTCTGGGGTTTCTATTCTATTCCATTGGTCTATGTGTCTGTTTTTATGCCAATACCATGCTGTCTTGATGATTACAGCTTTGTAGCAGAGGCTAAAGTCTGGGATTGTGATGCCTCCACTTTGGTCTTCTTCTTCAAAATTACTTTGGCTATTCGGGGCCTTTTGTGGTTCCATACAAATTTTAGGATTGTTTATTCTAGCTTCGAGAAGAATGCTGGTGCAATTTTGATGGGGATTGCATTGAATGTGTAGATAGCTTTGGGTAGTATTGACATTTTAACAATATTTATTCTTCCAATCCATGAGCATGGAATGTTTTTCCATTTCTTTTTATCTTCTTCAATTTCCTTCATAACTTTCTATAGTTTTCAGCATACAGATCTTTTACATCTTTGGTTAGGTTGATTCCTAGGTATTTTATCCTTCTTGGTGCAATTATGAGTGGGATCAGTTTCTTTATTTGTCTTTCTGTTGCTTCATTAGTGTAAAGGAATGCAACTGATTTCTGTACATTGATTTTGTATCCTGCAACTTTGCTGAATTCATGTATCAATTCTAGCAGACTTTTGGTGGAATCTTTCGGGTTTTCCATGTATAATATCATGTCATCTGCAAAAAGTGAAAGCTTGACTTCATCTTTGCCAATTTTGATGCCTTTGATTTCCTTTTGTTGTCTGATTGCTGATGCCAGCACTTCCAACACTATGTTAAACAACAGCAGTGAGAGTGGACATCCCTGTCGTGTTCCTGATCTCAGGGGGAAAGCTCTCAGTTTTTCCCCATTGAGGATGATACTAGCTGTGGGCTTTTCATAAATGGCTTTTATGATGTTTAAGTATGTTCCTTCTATCCCGACTTTCTCGAGGGTTTTTATTAAGAAAGGATGCTGAATTTTGTCAAATGCTTTTTCCACATCGATTGACAGGATCATGTGGTTCTTACATTTTCTTTTATTAATGTGATGTATCACATTGATTGATTTGCGAATGTTGAACCAGCCCTGCATCCCAGGAATGAATCCGACTTGATCATGGTGAATACTTCTTTTTATATGCTGTTGAATTCGATTTGCTAGTATCTTATTGAGAATTTTTGCATCCATATTCATCAGGGATATTGGCCTGTAGTTCTCTTTTTTTGCTGGGTCTCTGTCTGGTTTAGGAATCAAAGTAATGCTGGCTTCATAGAATGAGTCTGGAAGTTTTCCTTCCCTTTCTATTTTTTGGAACAGCTTGAGAAGGATAGGTATTATCTCTGCTTTAAATGTCTGGTAGAATTCCCCAGGGAAGCCATCTGGTCCTGGACTCTTATTGTTGGGAGATTTTTGATAACTGATTCAATTTCTTTGCTGGTTATGGGTCTGTTCAAGTTTTCTATTTCTTCCTGTTTGAGTTTTTGAAGTGTGTGGGTGCGTAGGAATTTGTCCATTTCTTCTAGGTTGTCCAGTTTGTTGGCATATAATTTTTCATAGTATTCCCTGATAATTGCTTATATTTCTGAGGGATTGGTTGTAATAATTCCATTTTCATTCATGATTTTATCTATTTGGGTCATCTCCCTTTTCTTTTTGAGAAGCCTGGCTAGAGGTTTATCAATTTTGTTTATTTTTTCAAAAAACCAACTCTTGGTTTCATTGATCTGCTCTACAGGTTTTTTAGATTCTATATTGTTTTTTTCTGCTCTGATCTTTATTATTTCTCTTTATCTGCTGGGTTTGGGGTGTCTTTGCTGTTCTGCTTCTATTTCCTTTAGGTGTGCTATTAGATTTTGTATTTGGGATTTTTCTTGTTTTTTGAGATAGGCCTGGATTGCAATGTATTTTCCTCTCAGGACTGCCTTCGCTGCATCCCAAAGTGTTTGGATTGTTGTATTTTCATTTTCATTTGTTTCCATATATTTTTAAATTTCTTCTCTAACTGCCTGGTTGACCCATTCATTCTTTAGTAGGGTGTTCTTTAACCTCCATGCTTTTGGAGGTTTTCCAGACTTTTTCCTGTGGTTGATTTCAAGTTTCATAGCATTGTGGTCTGAAAGTGTGCATGGTATGATCTCAATTCTTTCATACTTATGAAGGGCTGTTTTGTGACCCAGTGTGTGATCTATCTTGGAGAATGTTCCATGTGTACTCGAGAAGAAAGCATATTCTGTTGTTTTGGGATGCAAAGTTCTAAATATATCTGTCAAGTCCATCTGATCCAATGTATCATTCAGGGCTCTTGTTTCTTTATTGATACTGTGTCTAGATGATCTTTCCATTGCTATAAGTGGAGTATTTAAGTCCCCTGAAATTACCACATTCTTATCAATAAGGTTGCTTATGTATTTGGGGGCTCCCATATTCGGTGCATAGACATTTATAATTGTTAGCTCTTCCTGATGGATAGACCCTGTAATTATTATATAATGCCCTTCTTCATCTCTTGTTACAGCCCTTAATTTAAAGTCTAGTTTTTCTGATATTAGTATGGCTACTCCAGCTTTCTTTTGACTTCCAGTAGCCTGATAGATAGTTCTCTACCTCCTCACTTTCAATCTGAAGGTGTCCTCAGGTCTCAAATGAGTCTCTTGTAGACAGCAAATAGATGGGTCTTGTTTATTTATCCATTCTGATACTCTATGTCTTTTGGTTGGAGCATTTAGTCCATTTACATTCAGTGTTATTATAGAAAGATATGGGTTTACAGTCATTGTGATGTCTGTAGGTTTCATGCTTGTAGTGATGTCTCTGGTACTTTGTGGTCCTTGCAACATTTCACTCACAGAATCCCCCTTAGGAGCGCTTGTAGGGCTGGTTTAATGGTGATTAATTCCTTCAGTTTTTGTTTGTTTGGGAAAACTTTATCTCTCCTTCTATTCTGAATGACAGGCTTGCTGGATAAAGGATTCTTGGCTGCATATTTTTTCTGTTCATCACATTTAAGATTTCCTGCCATTCCTTTCTGTCCTGCCAAGTTTCAGTAGATAGGTCTGCCACTAGTCTTATGGGTCTCCCTTTATAAGTAAGAGCGTGTTTATCCCTAGCTTCTTTTGGACTTTTCTCTTTATCCTTGTATTTTGCCAGTTTCAGAAGATATGTCGTGCAGAAGATTGATTCAAGTTACATCTGAAGGGAGTTCTCTGTGCCTCTTGGATTTCAATGCCTGTTTCCTTCCCCAGATCAGGGAAGTTCTCAGCTATGATTTGTTCAAGTACACCTTCAGCCCCTTTCTCTCTCTCTTCCTCTTCTGGACTTCCTATTATACAGATATTGTTCCATTTGATTGCATCACTTAGTTCTCTAATTCTCCCCTCATACTCCTGGATTTTTTATCTCTCTTTTTTTCAGCTTCCTCTTTTTCCATAATTTTATCTTCTAATTCACCTATTGTCTCCTATGCCTTTTCAATCCGAGCTGTGGTCACCTCCATTTTATTTTGCATCTCATTTATAGCACTTTTTAGCTCCTCATGACTATTTATTAGTCCCTTGATCTCTGTAGCAATAGATTCTCTGCTGTCCTCTATACTTTTTTTCAAGCCCAGTGGTTAATTTTATGAGTATTATTCTAAATTCTTGTTCTGTTATATTGCTTAAGTCGGTTTTGATCAATTCATTAGCTGTCACTACTTCCTGGAGTTTCTTTTGAGGAGAGTTCTTCTGTTTCGTCATTTTGGATAGTCCCTGGAGTGGGGCTGAACTGCAGGGCACTTCTCCTGTGCTGTCTGGAGTAACTTGTGTTGGTGGACGGGCCGCAGTCAGACCCGATGTCTGTCCCCAGCCCACTGCTGGGGCCACAGTCAGACTGGTGTGTACCTTATCTTCCCCTCTCCCAGGGGCAGGACTCACTGTGGAGTGGTGTGGCCCCTGTCCGGGCTACTTCCACACTGCCAGGCTTGTGGTGCTGCTTTGATGGGATCTGGCCTATTAACCGGGGTGGATCTGCAAGGTGCACAGGGGCAGGAGGGGTAGGCTCAGCTCGCTTTCAATTGGTGGTCCCCTGTGGGAGGGGCCCTGTGGCACCCGGAGGGAAGCAGACCCATCGGAGGGATGGATTCACAGAAGCACAGCGTTGGGTGTTTGCGTGGTGCAAGCAAGTTCAGTGACAGGAACTGGTTCCCTTTGGGATTTAGGCTGGGGGACGGGAGAGGGAGATGGCACTTGAAAGCACCTTTGTTCCCCTGCCAAGCTGAGCTCTGTCTTCCCAGGCTCAACAACTCTCCCTCCTGGATTCCTCTCGCCCTCCCCGCTCTCCGAGAGCAGAGCTGTTGACTTTTAACATTCCAGATGTTAAGTCCCTCTGGCTGTCAGAACTCACGGACTCCAGCCCCTCCACTTTTGCAAGCCAGACTCGGGGGCTCTGCCTTGCCGGGCAGGCTGCCCCTCCACTGCCCCAGCTCCCTCCCACCAGTCCGTGTAGTATGCACTGCCTCTCTGCCGTTCCTACCCTCTTCCACGGGCCTCTTGTATACACTTGGCTCTGGAGAGTCCATTCTGCTAGTCTTCTGGTGGTTTTCTGGGTTATTTAGGCAGATGTGAGTGGAATCTAAGTGATCAGCAGGACAAGGTGAGCCCAGCACCCTTCTATGCGGCCATCTTCCCCTCTAGATTCTTTTTTTTAAGATTTAATTTGAGTAATCTCCCAATATGGGGCTTGAACTCACAACCCCAAGATCAAGAGTTGCATACTCTACTGACTGAGCCAGCCAGGTGCCCCTATCCAATTAGATTCTTAATGTTTTATTTAAAAATATTTTTTTAGGAGAGAGAGTGCAAATGGGGGACAGGGCAGAGGGAGAGAGACAGACAGACAGACAGAGAATCTTAAGCAGGCTCCATGCTCAGCACAGAGCCTGACTGAGTCTCAATCCCAGGACCCTGGGATCATGACCTGAGTCAAAATCAAAAGTCAGATGCTCAACCGACTAAGCCACTCAGGTACCCCCTAATCAATGTTTATAAATGAGATTGGCCTGTAAGTTTTTCTTTTTTGTTCCATCATTGTTAAGTTTGGGTACCAAGATGTATACTAGCCTTAAGAAATAAATTGGAAAATACTCCCCTGTTTCTATCTTCTGGAAATGTTTATTATAAAATTTTTTTATCTATTCAACCTATTTCTTGAAAGTTTGGCAGAACATGCATGTAAAATTACCCAAATCTAGGGTTTCTTTTAGCAAATATTAACCCATTGGTTCAATTTCTTTAATTGTGGTACCACTCTTCAGTTTTCCATTTCTTCCTAAGTAAGCTTGGGTAAGTTATATTTTTCTATAAATATGTCCTTAACATTTTAAATCTATTGACTTAAAGTTATTAATAGTAATCTCTTATTACATTTTAAATTTCTACTGTGTCCTCTTCCAATCCTAACATTACTGAATGTGTCTGCCTATCTTTTGTTATTCAGTTTTAATAGACAGAAACAATAACCTGCCAAAAATATCCACATCCTAATTCCCAGAACCTGTGAATATGTTACATTACATGCCAAAGAGAAATTAAGGCAGAAGATGGAATGAAGATAGCTGGTGCACTTATCTTAAAAAAAGGTGTTGGGGGGAATTATCCTAGATTATCCAAGGACCTAATATAATCACAAATATGGAAGGGAGAGGCAAAAGAGTATGTCCGAATAGCACAACGTGACAAGGACTCAACAGGCCATTGCTGGCTTTGAAGATGGAAGTTAAGACACAAACCAAGGCATGCAGAAACCTTCCAGAAGCTGGAAAAGAAAAGAAAATGGATTCTCACCTACAGCCTCTGAAAGGGATGCTATTTTTGTACAGCATATTAGTTCTATCTTGTTTTTTCATTGACACACAAATCAGTGGTTATTTTTGTTGTATGCAGTTAACATTTTCAAGATTTATTTAGATAAACCCACATGGTTATAATTATTGAGGGTCTTTCCCCTGTCATTTCTTGCATGTTTGACCTCCCTTCTAGGATTATATCTTTTCTTCTATAGTTAATTCTCTATAAATTCCTTCTCTGAAGATCTGCTGTTTACAAACTCTGTTTTTGTTCATCTGAAAATCTACATCTCACCAGTTCCAGATTGACATTAATTTTACCTCAGTACTTTGCAGAGCTTATTCCACTGCCTCTGAGTTTCAAGGTTGCTTTCAAGAAATGAGCTACCTAATTTTCCTTTGAAGAAAATCAGTCTTTATCTCTGGTTATTTTTTATTTTTTTTTTCATGTTCTAGAGAATTTTGTATTTACTCTGGTAGGGACTTGTTAGGTTTCCTGAATCTGAGGATGTATGTCTTTCTTCACTTTTGTAAAATTCTCAGCCACATCTCTTCAAACATAGTCGTTTCCCCATTCTGTCTCTTCTCTCCTTTGATAGCTTCATTAGAGATTTCTCCCTTTGTTCTCTATGTCTCTTAATCTCTATTTCATATTTGCTCTTTCTCTGGCTCTCTGTGTTGTGTTCTCAGTAATTTCTTCAGATATATATTCCAATTCATTATTCAGTTGTGTCTGATCCATTTATTCCATTCCTTGTGTTTCTACTTCATCTTATTATAATTTCATAATTAGACTTTCAAGTTATTCTTTTTCCAATCTGCATGATATTTCAGTTTCAGGTATATAATATAGTGATTCATAAATCTGCCTGATTATTTTTAATAGTCTTGTTTTTTACTCATACTCATTTGATACCATTTTTTATTGAAACAAACTAAATATTTACTTTATATGATATATCTCATAACCCCAATATCTGAATTCTTTAAAGATCTGATTCTGCTATTTTTGTCTCTGTTGACTATTGTCTGTTCATGTGGGGTTTTTTAAATTTATTTATTTATTTTTAGTAATCTCTACACCCAACATGGGGCCTGAATTCATGACCCTGAGATCAAGAGTCACACGCTCCTCTGACTGAGCCAGCTAGGTGCCCATAAGCCTTCATGTGTTTTATGATTTTTGACAATAGCTCATGTTACTTAGAATTTTGTTTGGGAAATTATTTGAGATCTGATTTGAAGATGTTTTCCTCCAGAAAGGATTGCTGTTTACCTCTGCTTGGTATCTAATACCACATTATCTCAAAATCACTTTAAATTAAATTTCTTGGTGTGGTAAAAAAGGAATCCTTATATACTGCTAGAGTATAAATTAGTCTGTCCACTATGGAAAACAATATGGAGGATCCTCAAAAAATTAAAAATAGATCATATCATTCAGCAGTTCCTCTTCTGGGTAGATACCCAAAGGAAATGAAAACAGGAGTTCACAGAGATATCTGCATGCCCATACAGTATTATCACAGTATTATTCACAATAGCCAAGATATGGGAATAACTCAAGTGCCCATCAATGGGTGAATGAATAAAGAAAATGTGTTATATATACACAAATGTAGTATTGTTCACCTATGAGAAAGGAGAATATCCTGCCATCTGTGACAAAATTGATGGACTTGAGTACATTATCCTAAGTAAAATAAGATCAAGAAAGACAGTTACTATATGATATCATTTATAAGTGAAATCTAAAAAACGTCAAATGAGAGAGGGAAGATGGTGGCAGAGTTGGAGGACCAGGATCCTAGGCTCATCTTGTCCCGTGAACACAGCTAGATAACTATCAAATCATCCTAATACTCCAGAAATCAACCTGAAGACTGACAGAACAAACTCCACAACCAAAGGGAGAGAAGAGTCCACATTGAAGAAGGTAAAAAGTGTGGAGCTATGGTTTAGGGGAGAAATGGATCACAGATACTGCAGAGGGGAGGGAGCCATGGTAATGGAGAAGGGGGGGGAGAGAGAGAGAGAGAGAGAGAGAGAGAGAGAGGAGCACAGAGGGGAATACACAAGGAAAACATTTCCCATAGCCATTGGCTTGGAAAATGAGAGGGGTTGTATTTTTTGAGATCTTACAACCAGTGGGGCTTGAAGTTTTGAGTTTTAAAGGTCAGTGGGCTAGGACGAGATAGAGCCAAGAGGGGTCAGGGAGAGAAGGCAGGCAAACAGCCCAGGGGCAGACAGCGTGGAAACAATAATCTGAAGAGAGCCTGGGGCACACAGCGGGGAGATTATTTGCTCTACTCAGAGCATATGCCTGAGAGGCAGCTTCGTGGAAATGCCTCTCAGGTAACAAAGGAACTGGTTGTCACCATTTCCCTCCCCACCCCTCAGCATAAACACAGAGCCACTTGCAGGAGGCAGCATAGCACTGACACTGGCTACCTAACTTGCTTACACCATGTCCCCTGAGTTCAGACTAGACTACTCTTCTCAGTCAAGCTTGCCTCAGTCCCAGCATGGAGGGTCCCCTCCCCTAGAAGACCAGCAGAAACCTCTGCCCACACCACATCTGACCAGAGATTTCTGCATGGTCTCAGTTCTGATGGAAGTGGTATCAGGTCTCATTTCATAAGCAGACCAGAGCACACCTAGTTAATACTTGCCACATTCAGACCAAGGACCAAACACTGCCCACAGCAGGCAAAGAAAGCCTCTGCAAATGACTTACCTGAAGGATAGAGCAGCTAAAACAAAATAGCAGGGCACACACAGCATACACCAAAGATACTCCCTGAAGCTCCAGGCCCTTGACACTACATGACCTCCTCATAAAGCCACTACTTTTAGGAGAAGGAAACATAACTGCCTTTTCTAACACAGAGAAGAAGGCAGAGACTTAGACAAAATGCCAAGATGGAGGAATTCATGCCAAATAAAAGAACAAGGTAAGGCCACAGCCAGAGATCTAAGTGAAACAGATATAAGTAACATGCCTGATGGAGAATTTAAAGCAACAATCATAAGTATACTCATTGGACTTGAGAAAAGAATAGAAGACATTAGTGAGATCCTTACCACAGAGATAAAAGAGTGAAGAAAGAATCAATCAGAGATAAAGAATGTAGCAAAAGAGATTAGAAACAGGCTTGATGCAATGAAGAGCAGGCTGAAGGAAGCAGAGGAATGAATTAATGACCTAGAAGACAAAGTAATGGAAAATAATGAAGGTGAACAAAAGAGAGAAAGAATTATGGAACATGAGAATACACTTAGGGAATTCAGTGACTCAATCAGCCATAATAACATTCGTATTACAGGAGTCTCAAAAGAAGAAGAGAGAGAAAGGGGAGCAGAAAATTTATTTGAGAAAATAGCTGAAAACTTCCCTAATCTGGGGAAAGAAACAGACATCCAGATCCAGGAGGCACAGAGAACTCTTATCAAAATTAACAAAAGCAGGGCAACACCAAGACATAATTAAATTTGCAAAATATAGTGATAAAGAAAGACTCTTAAAAGCAGCCAGACAAAAGAAGTCCTTAACTTACAAGGGAAGACCCATAAGGCTAACTGGAGACTTCTCAGCAAAAACTTGGCAAGCCAGAAGGGAGTGGCATGATATATTTCAAGTGCTGAATGGAAAAAAATCTGCAGCCATGAGTGCTCTCTCCAGCAAGGCTATTATTCAGAAAGAAGGAGAGAGAAAGATTTTCCCAGACAAACAAAAACTAAAAGAGTTCATGACCACTAAACCAGTCCTGCAAGAAATATTAAAAGGGACTCTTTGGGAGGAAAAGACCAAAAGTAACAAATACTAGAAAGGGACAGAGAAAATTTCCAGAAACAACAACAAAACAAGTAATAAAATGGCAATACGTATGTATCTATTAATAATTACTTTGAATATAAATGACTAAATGCTCCAACAAAAAGACATAGGGTGTCAGGATGGATTAAAAAAGTAAGATCTATCTATATGTTGCCTCCAAGAGACACAGTTTAGACTTAAGATACCTGAAGATACCTGCAGATTGAAAGTAGAGGATGGAGAAACATTTATCATGCAAATGGATGTCAAAAAAAAAAAAAAAAAGCCAAAGTAGCAATATTTACATCAGGCAAACTACACTTTAAAACAAAGACTGGAGGGGTGTCTGGGTGGCTCAGCTGGTTAAGTGCCTGACTCTTGAGATAGGCTCAGGTCATGATCTCTCAGTTTGTGAGACTGAGTCCTGCATTGGGCTGTGTACTACTGATAGTACTGTGTACTACTGATAGCCTGCTTGGAATTCTCTATCTGCCCCTCTCATGCTCATGCTCTCTCTTTCTCTCTCTCTCTCTCAAAATACATAAATAAACTTTAAAAAATAAAACAAAGACTGTAACAAAGATAAAGAAGGGGAGTATATCATAATAAAGGGGACAATCCACCAAGAAGATCTAACAGTTGTAAATATTTATGCACCCAACATGTAAGCATCCAAATATATAAAGCAGTGGATAACAAACATAAAGTAACTAATCAATAATAATACAATAATGCTAGGGGACTTTAATAGCCCACTTACATCAATGGACAGATCATTTAAACATAAAATCAACAAGGAAACAATGGCTTTGAATGACACATTGGACCAGATGGACTTAACAGATATATTTAGAACATTTCATCCTAAAGCAGCAGAATACACATTCTTTCCAAGTGCACATGGGACATTCTCCAGAATAGGTCACATACTGGGCCACAAAACAGGCCTCAACAAATACAAAAAGATTGAAATCATACCATGCATCTTTTCTGACCATAACACTTTGAAACTAGAGGTCAACCACAAGAAAAAATCTGGGAAGACCACAAATACATGGGGGTTAAATAACATGCTACTAAACAATGCATGGGTCAACCAGGAAATCAAAGAAGAAATTTTTAAATACATGGAAACAAATGAAAATGAAAACACAGCAATCCAAAACCTTTGGGATGCAGTAAAACCTGTTATAAGAGGAAAGTTTATACCAATACAGGCCTACTTCAAAAAGCAAAACAACAACAACAACAACAACACCCTCAAATAAACAACCTAACCCTACACCTAAAGGAGCTAGAAAAAGAACAACAAACAAAACCCAAAACCAGAAGAAGGAAGGAAGTAATAAAGATTAAGGCAGAAATAAATGGTGTAGAAACTAGAAAAACAGTAGAACAGATCAGTGAAACCAGGGGCTGATTCTTTGAAAAATTAATAAAATTGATAAACCTCAAGCCAGACTTATCAAAAAGAAAAGAGAAATGACCCAAATAAATAAAGTCATAAATGAAAGAGGAGAAATAACAACCAATACCACAGAAATACAATTATAAAGAATATTGTGAAAAACTATAAGCCAACCAATTGGACAACCTGGAAGAAATGGATAAATTCATACAAACATATAAACTACCAAAACTGAAATAGGAAGAAATAGAAAATGTGAATAGCCAAGAAATTGAATCAGTAATCAAAAAACTCCCAACAACAAAAAAAAGTTGGACCAGGACAAGATGGCTTCACAAGCAAATTCCACCAAATATTTAAAGAAGAGTTAATAGGGGTGCCTGGGTGGCTTAGTCAGTTAAGCATCCAATTTCAGCTCAGGTCATGATCTCGCAGTCTGTGGGTTCAAGCCCTGTGTCAGGCTCTGGGCTGACAGCTCAGAGGCTGGAGCCTGCTTCAGATTCTGTGTCTCCCTCTTTCTCTCTCTGTCCTCCTCTCTCTTTCTCTCTCTCTCTCTCTCTTTCTCTCTCAAAAAAGTAAATAAACATTAAAAAAATTTTTTTAAAGGAGAGTTAATATCTATTCTTCTCAAAGTATTCCAAAAAATAGAAATGGAAGGAAAACATCCAAATTCATTCTGAATCCAGCATTACCATGATACCAAAACCAGATAGAGACAACACACACACACACACACACACACACACACACAAAAGTACTACAGGCCAATATCTCTGATGAACACAGATGTAAAAATCCTCAACAAAGTACTAGGGAACAATGTCACATGTCAAATTTATACAAGAAAAAAAAAAACAAAGACAAGACCTAATTCTTGGATTTGGCCTTTCACACCTTATAGGCAATGATCATTAATATCCAAGCTATGGCAAACTTGTGTTCACAAACTCTCAAGGGAAATTTTTTCCTTACTCTCTCCAGGGCCTAGGTAAAGGCAGACAAATTTCCTTATAGCCAGACAAGTTTTCCCTAGATTATTCCTTACTCCTTCACAGAGCACGTCACCTTTGGGGTCCCAGTCTTAAGCTCTGGCTTCTGTCTACCATGTATGACCCATGAAACAGACTCTAGGCCACTCAGGTGACCAATCTGTTTACTCTTGCTTACCAGTCTGAATTCATAATTTATAATCATTTTCCACCTTTGAGGAGTTTTCTTATTTTGTTAGTAGTTCAACTATATATTTTGTTGTTGTTCTTAATGTTTTAGTTTTTAATGTTTTATCTCACATTTTTAGATATTTTGTGCCAAGAGTATTTTTCAAGGTTGAATGCAAGAATAGAAGTCTCAACTCTCTGTTGACCTTCAAAAATAAGTGAGAATGTACAGTAAAATCTTCATTGTTTGACAGACAAGAGCAGCTCCAGAAACTACTCTACGTCAAGTCATATTTTCCCAATACCTAGGCTATTTCTCTGTTAACGAGTTGTCAAGGAACTTTGGAAGAAGCATGGATTCTTTCAGACAATACATATTGTAAGTGTTATTGGTTCAGTATATGAAATACAAACTGAAGAAAATAAGCAATTTTTACCACCAGAAACATAGCTAGTACAACCACTTTGGAGATGCATTTGGCAGTTTCTTATCAAATTAAATATATTGAGCTATTTTACTACTAGTTAGCTGATAGAAATGAAAACATATTTTCATATGAAGAGTTGTACAAAAATGTTCATAGCAGCACATTTATAATGGCCAATAACTGGAAACAACCCAGTGGCATAAGGGACAAATGCGATATATTTGTATAATGGACTATTTAGCAATAAATAGAAAAGAGCTAGTGATGCACTTAATAACATGGGTGAATCTCAAAAACATTATGCTAAGCTAAAGAAGCTAGATCAAAAATAGATACTGTGTGATGATTCCGTCTATATAAAGTATAAGAAGGGATAAAACTAAACTATGGTGACACAGGTCAGAAAGTTGCCTTGGGAATAGGAGAAAATTTGACAGAAATGAGCAAAAGGAATCCTTCTGGGAGTGATGAAAATCTGTATTTTGTATGGGGTTGTAGTTACATAGTCACATATGATTGTCAAAATTTATAAAACCGAACACTTAAGATCTTTGTATTTTACTGTATGTAAATTGTGCTTTTAAAAAAATAGCCAAACTAAACAAAACACCTCCAATTGTTTCTAAATAGTTTTAATCAGGGGCGCCTGGGTGGCTCAGGCGTCCGACTTCAGCTCAGGTCATGATCGCTGTCGGGCTCTGTGCTGACAGCTCAGAGTCTGGAGCCTTCTTTGGATTCTGTGTTTCCGTCTCTCTCTGCCCTTCCCCCCACACACTCTATCTCTAAATAAATAAATAAATAAATAAATAAGTAAACAAACAAACAAACATTTAAAAAATTTTAAATAGCTTTAATCATTATTGGATATTCTGCATCATAATTCAGCAATTTAAAAATATTAGCTAGTGTGCCTGGGTGGTTCAGTTGGTTAAATGTCCCACTCTTGATTTAAGCTCATATCATAATCTCACAGTTCTGAGTTCAAGGCCAGACATCAGGCTCCTGCTGACAGTGCAAAGCCTGCTTGGGATTCTCTCTCTTCCTCTCTCTCTAAACTTCCCCCATTCACTCTGTCTCTCAAAATAAATAAATAAACTTAAAAAAAATATTAGCTGCCAGGAGAGAAAAAAAGCTAATGGCTTAGCTGCCTAATTACAGAGATATTAGTTAACATACTTTTTTTTTCCTTTGGTTACAGATCTGCCTCTTTAACAACTGGTATAGACTCAAAGAGTATCAATTTCAATAGCAAAAGTTCAAATAATTACATTTCCATCTTGGGTTCAGTAATTGAGGCTTCTCTAGTAATATTGAGTTGGAAAGGGTAAAAATACATCATGTTGCAAATGAATGATACATTGATGGTGTTAACCAGGTAAGGAACAGGGGAGTCTAGACAGGATACGGATTTATTCGTAGAACATTTGGGAAAGACAATTTAAAATATTTCTTGGGGAAAAGGGGCAAAGTTTGGGGTTACTTTTAATTTATGGTAACAGTATGTGGAACAGTGGGAGATAAGAAAGATTGCTGACTTTACTTGTCAAAATAGGGAAGTAAATGCACATTATGAAACTCTCCATGGGAAAAAAAAAAATGGTAGGAAAATAACCTAGGGTAAACAGACACATATCTTTTAAGTGAAAGATTCTGTGAAATAAATTTCATACATTGCACAACCTAAAAGTTCTAGGTGGGAAGTAAAATTTTGCTTCAAAAATACAAGAGGAGGATAATAGTGCCCGATCTGCCTAAATCAAAAGGTGGTTATGATGATCAGATAAGAAATGCTTCCTTCAAGAATGTTTCACTTTTATTTCCTTTACAGTATGAGTCAGAAAATTCACTCCATCAACAAATACTTGGTGAATGCCTCTTAATGTGGCAGGTACTGTCCTAAGTGCTTAAAATATGACCTAAACAGACAAAAACCTCATTTTCATCAAGTTTATGCTCTATTTGGAGAAATCAGACAGCAAAAAGTACACACGATAAGTAAGTTATATAGGGTATGAGTGCTATGGAGAAAAGAAACAGCAGTATCAGGGTAAGATATATTACCGCATTATTATTTTAAAGAAAGTTGTTTTTCTATAAAAACAAAAAAGGTGTACAGAAAGGGCATCTACCAATGCAATGAGAACCTAATAGAAAGCATCCCAAGCAAGGGTTGCTGTATATAATCTAACAGAATAAAACCCGTTCTGCCAAAGCAGTGGAAAGCATTTTATTTAGCCGTGTCTATTTTTTTTTTTTTTGCCAGCATCTAATGTCTACAATATATTTGTAAACATATTGTGTCGATCAGTAGCCATTTGCATTCCATAAAGATTCAGAAAATTCCGTAAGAAATAAAATGTTACAACAAAGTAAATCTACCCATCTAGTTTTATTCCTTCTTTCTGAATATTTTCAGAATAGTCTCTCTTGAGAATGATGCTTTGCCACAAATGAGATGAAGTATTTAATGTGTCAGAATGAGTTATTACTTGTAAAAGTACTTGGTATAGTACCTGGTACATGTGTAAGTATTTATTACATTAAAAAAAATTTTTTTAATAGTTGTTAGTCTATATCCCAGACCTTATTGGGGATTGTTGATTAACTTTTTAACGAGCCAGTTAATGAGAGAAAAATTAAGTGCCCATTTTTAAGAACTAAGAACACTTTCAGGCAAATTAGTTGCAGTTACTCTTGATAACACTGTTCTTTATAATACAGACATAAGTAATGTGTACATAGGCTTGAATACTTCAGGGTTTATCCTATACTTTGTATACTTTGTAAGTTAAGTTCCTTTGTCCACTGTTTTCTTGCAGTTCATGGTCCATTATACTACCATTTCCATCAGAAAGTGTGAAATGCCAGGGAAAATGAAAGCTGGTAAACATAGTTTATGTCAGTTTGGCTCTTACAAGTAAGCGAGGAAGTCAAATAGCTAAATAAAATTAGGTTTGAGGTGTTGTTATCTCTGCTATTCCTGTCTTGCATTGCCATGAATTATCAGTAAGACATTTGTATGACTACAATTTCTGGCTTCAAGAAATTCTGAGATATTTATATGAGTACATTTTATTTGAAAATAATTGCTTCTCTTAGAGAGTGCTTGTGCAAGCAGGTAAGGAGAAATATTAGCTGATCATTAGAGCTCTGACAGTTATCTCTTTGCAACAAAAATGGAAGGAACATCCTCCCCAGACCGGCCTGGAAGCACCTTTTATGTTTCCATTGTACCTTTTTACATTGTTATTTCAGTAATTACAGTATTGTATTTAATTATTTACCAGTCAGGCCTCCCGCTAACTGAAAACTCCTTGAAAGAAGAGTTGCCTGTTGTTTTTGTAGCCCCGGGTTCCTGGTACAGGTAGACACTATTCATTCCAATTTCAGTATATGTGCTGCAGAAGCCAGCACAGGTAGGCACTGTTCATGACCGGAGGAATAAATAAATAAAAGATCACTGAGATTGATATGGGTTAAGAAGGTCTCTCTCTCTTAAACACTGTAAGTCCAATGAAAGTTGGTTGGTGAAGTCTCCTGTTTGGGGCAACCCAGGCTCTCTTAATTGCAAGCATCTCTGAATCAAAATATATCTATTCCTTTTCTATCTCCACTATCTACATGCAATGTAAGTGTAGCAAATCATTACATTAACTACTGTATCTTAGTATAAGCTGTCTTTCAAATAAACTGGAAGTATTAAAATAGTTTCTCTTGCCAGTGCATGCTCAGTGCAAACTCATTAAAAGTCCAAAACACCATTGAAGAAGTTCCTCTTCTTCAATAAAGTTAGACTAGATAGCTTATACTGTGTAATTATGATAATTGAATATTCTGAGTAATGATTATTCAGAGACTCAGACACATTCTTGATGAAAAATGATCAAACACAGTTCTCTATTTTTAACTTAGGCCTTCAGAGGGTTTATTATTTTGAAATCAAATCTATTAAACCTCATGAATACATTATTCCTCATTAAGATTCCTTCTGAATTCATTTGATGTGTTAACGACGTGGTATCAGTGAATAATTTATAAGTAAAAATCATTTTATAATATTTATCTTAGAAATTAAAGTGAATAGGATGTAAGAAAAAAATGGGGGAAAAAACCCACAAGTAACTGATAAGAAGAGTAGGACTATACAGGAGAATCTCAAGGTTAATTTCAGCACTTCTTGAACATCTAAAAATTTTTACCAGGTATTTTATTTTATGAAATATGAGATGTCAACTTATTTCATAAGGCAACTATAACTGTGATTTAAAAATTACTGAAAAAAAGTGAAATAATCATTTGCCTTTAGTTGGATCTGTATTAGACTAGATAAAATGAAGCTATATGACCTTGTTCCTGGTGATCCATAAACCATTATAAAATATAAAACGTGCACTATTGCATGTGTAAAATATTTTACTCAATCATCAACCTTTCGTTTATGGTGGCTGTGTGCAAAATCCCTTCTACCACAAAATGACATCAGGATAAGATGACGGTTTTCAAACATTTTTGTTTGTTGGCCCCAAGGAAGGTCCCTTTGAAATAAAATTCCCAAATAAATCCATCCCCCTAAAGAGTCCAAGGAAATATCTATCTGTGCTGTTCTTGGACCAGGAAAAGCGAAGTGGCTATTTTAAGTTTGCAGAGGCAATATAGGTAGTAGTGAGAGCTGATTGTAATTAGTTGTGAAAGTAAAAACACAAAAATCATTAATGGTTGATTACTGTCAAGACATCTGCCCAGGAAAGAAAAGCTTTTCACATGCTCTGGCAATCACCAGTTCTCATAACACAGTAACCAACAGTTAGCAAATAGTTTATGAAATCTTTTTTGAGGCTGATTACTTGGTTTTCGTTAGATGAACCTGATTTTTTGGAGATGTGAGGTCCATCTTCATGGCCTACCTTAGATAACTATCAAATCAGCTTACTATTTAAAAGGCTTAAAAGTTGAAATAAGTTATCTCCATTCCAATTCTAACTATTCTCTATATTTTCACTAAGTGGAATCAAGAATTAAAAATATATGTTATGATTGTTTAGTCTGAGCAACACAATGCCAGAAAACCAAGAAAATTTTGAAAAATTCAATCATTCACAAAATTGCACATAGTGTTAATTTAGCAAAAATATTGTTATCTGGCCACTTAGTATCATGTACATGCAACAGTAATCATGGCAGAATGTCATCAAATATAAGCTTTTCCCTGATTTTAAGCAAATTCATATAACTTTAATGATAGAATATAGTGTTTTCTTTTTACTTTTTCTTATTATTAAATGCTAGGGAGCACAACTATTTTCCGAACGCACATTTATATATATTTTAAATCTTTTACTGACATATAAAAATAGTTCAAATTTACATTTATTTATTTTCTTATCCTAGGTTCCAACAATCATATCACAAATCCCTGAAATATCCGCAGAGGACATTTTGTTCCATTTTTTCTCTAGTTACAAATATACATACGCACACACCTGCTGAAATTTGCACCCATCTTATTTCAAATTCTCTTATTTTTCAAAAAGCAACAGTGAGTTATTTGTGTGAAATAGCTGTGGTAGAGGGAAATCAAACACCTTTAACATAACAAATATAACTCACTTTGTGAAATAAGTCTAGAGTGTAAAAGCATACTTAAAACTGTTTTGAAGGAAACTACTTCAAAGAGCAAAATCATGTGAGATGAATGTAAACTCAATGTTTAAAATCTAGACTACACATTTTAAATATTTCTTTTCATTTTTTATTTCACTACGGTATGCCACAATAATTAAGTACTGCAAATAAGGTTACTGTGCTATATAACAGCCAACTAAAATTACAATCTCATTTTCTTAACTTTTCAGACATAGAACTTCAGCCCAGGCAGCGTGTATCCAAGAGAGGATCTTTCCTTGTAACCGTTACCTATCATAATTTTTTTTTAATTAGAAAAAGAAAAGATAAATTATAATTTATGTACTCACCTTTTGGTGTCTTAAAATGTTCTGGCAAAATTAAAATGAATGCGATCACAATTGCCAAAAGTAATTTAAAGAAGGCTGTTTTTGTCATGTCTATTCACATGACACAGTGTGTTCCCCTCCAGTACATTGGTGGCATGTTTCTTCCTGCTTTGGGTTTCATCTCTGCAGTTCTTTAACTTTATGCAAGCAACTTCATACTCACTTCCTTTTGTGTAAGACTAAAAAAAAAAAAAAAAAAAAAAAAAAAAAAGAGGGCTTGATTGCTTCTCAGGCTTTTGGCTAAGATCGATTGTAAAAAAAAGACGCCTTGAACTGAGACTTTTTCATTTTGAGTCACTTTCCATTAAGAAGACTACTGTCTGATAGACACTTTCAAACTATCTTCTAAACAAGAAAGATAAAGAAATGATGTCAAGAAGGAAAGATCTTGTCCTCACCTAGATTTGAAGGTGTTTTCCCATTTTTGCCAATGTGTGTGCGTAAATATAAACCCACAATATACACACCAGAAATAAAATGATGAAGGTCCGTCATGCCCATTCATTCACTTACTTAAATGATTGTTGACCCCTTGTAAGTGCCAGGCACTGAACTGGATTCTAATGTTCAGAAAACACTGTGTCTATCAGACAGTAAACAGTACAAATGTAAGGATAAATGTAAGGATAAACCAAAATTTCAGTTCTACTTTATACTACTTTGTATAAAGTGGTGGAATGTGACTCATTATCATCATGCCTGTAAACATGTGATAATAGTTACAGAATCCACATTGTCAGTTCCCATTTCAAAAATGATCTTTCATTATGATAATCCCAGTGAAATAAAATACTTTGTTTTAGAATATAAATGAAGAGTAGGGGAAAATCAAGTTGAATAAAGAATATGTGTGGGGCGCCTGGTGGCTCAGTCGGTTAGGCATCCACTTCAGCTCAGGTCACGATTTCACGGTTTGCAAGTTCGAGCCCCGTGTCGGGCTCTGTGCTGACAGCTCAGAGCCTGGATCCTGCTTTGCATTCTCTGTCTCCTTCTCTCTTTGCCCCTACCCCGCTTGTGCTCTGTCTCTCTCTGTCCCTCAAAATTAAATAAATGTAAAAAAAAAAAAAAAAAAAGAATTCTAAATAAATAAATAAATAAATAAATAAATAAAAGGATATGTGCAAACACATACTTTTCCTCCATTGTTCTTGTTTTATGGTTTGAAAAAATAGTAGGGATATCTCCAATCATTTTTTCCCTGTTCACTCCCTCTTGTACCCCCATCACCCCATCTGTTTCCACTCATCTTATGTGTTCTTACCCACACAACCTAGGATTTTATGGAACAATGGGTGAGTGGAAGAGTAGGAGGCAGGGAACAAAGTCATGCTCTGGATATATTGTGAGTATAAATTAACTGTCTCATCTTCTGATTGGGTGTGAAGATTTGATGGGCAGACGGGAATCATGGGTTAAGAGACCTTAGAAACTGAATCTAAGAACAGTCAAAATGGGTCTAAAACTTCAAACATTAGACTTATTTTTATGAATAGCATCAAGGATCATTCTAAGGAAGAAAGGAATTGATAAGAGTCATTGCCTGCACAGATTCCTGGACTGAGACATAATTGTGTTATATGTCCAGCAGTACCTTCAGTAAAGATGCTGATGGAAAGGGGTGAGTAACCCTGTCCCTTAATTCTTTCCCATCTTATGGGTGTCACTAAGTTATAGTGGACTTTCTATGCCTCATTTGACCCTGTTTTGGTTCCCTAATTTTTACTTATGAAAACAAACATTCCAACCATAATTTTACTAATGGAGAAGAAATTGATCAAGAAAACATTTACTTGATATTACACCACTAAGTTAGTTTAGTTTAATTCCTTTATCAATTTTCTTTAAAAGTGAAATTAAACCACACCACCAGTGTGTCATCTCTGATTTAGCAAATTATGAGGACTATGATATAAACTCATATTTCGGGAATTTTTTATTGTCCATGATTCTACCATTATATTTGATTCTAAGTTTTAGAAATACTTTTGAACATTTTGCCTACTGCTTAAAGTGTTAGCAGAACAATGGCTAATGACAAGTTCCAAATATCCCCTAGGTCAAATCCTCCAAGATTCAATGGCATGGGTTAAAATTAAAAAGTCAAAATATCTTGCTTTTTTTGACTGTCAAAATTTATTCACTAAAATGTTTTTATAACTGAAATTGCTACATAAGGTACCTCATTAAATATTTGCATTTTAAATACCAGAAATCACTAAAATTTAAGAATTAAGTGGCAGTTTCTTGTAGGTAATCCAATTTAAAATGATAGTTTCTTAGAAATAAATATAGGTTGCACTAACTTTTGATTATTTAACTTTTTCTTTTCTTTTCTTTAATGATTATTTATTCTTGAGGGAGACAGAAAGAGAGAGAAGGAGAGAGCATGCACAAGCGGGGTAGAGGCAGAGTGAGCGAGAGGAAGACACAGAATCCAAAGCAGGCTCCAGGCTCTGAGCTGTCAACGCAGAGCCTGACACGGGGCTCAAACTCACAAACCATGAGATCGTGGCCTGAGCTGAAGTTGGATGCTTAACCAAGTGACCCACCCAGGTGCCCCTAACTTTTTCTTTTCTTTCTTTCTTTCTTTTTTTTTTTTTTTTTTGAATTTTTCTTAATTTATTTTTTTAATTTACATCCAAGTAAGCATATAGTTCAACAGTGAGCTCAGGAGTAGATTCCTTAATGCCCTTTACACATTTAGCTCATCCCCCCTCCCACAACCCCTCCAGTAACCCTCTGTTTGTTGTCCATATTTAAGAGACTCTTATCTTTTTTGTGCCCCTCCCTGTTTTTGTATTATTTTTGCTTCCCTTCCCTTACGTTAATCTGTTTTGTATCTTAAAGTCCTCATAGGAGTGAAGTCATATATTTGTCTTTCTCTGACTAATTTCACTTAGCATAGTACCCTGTAGTTCCATTCACATAGTTGCAAATGGCAAGATTTCATTCTTTTTGATTGCCAAGTAATACTCCATTGTATATATATACCACTTCTTTATCCATTCATCCATCGATGGACATTTGGGGTCTTTCCATACTTTGGCTATTATCAATAGTGATGCTATAAACATTGGGGAGTATGTGCCCCTTCGAAACAGCATACCTCTCTATCCCTTGGATAAATGCCTAGTAGGGCAATTGCTGGGTTATAGGGTAGTTCTATTTTTAATTTTTCGAGGAACCTCCTTACTGTTTTCCAGAGTGGCTGCGCCAGTTTGCATTCCCACTAGCAGTGCAAAAGAGATCCTCTTTCTCCGCATCCTCGCCAACATCTGTTGTTGCCTGAGTTGTTAATGTTAGCCATTCTGACAGGTGTGAGGTGGTATCTCATTGTGGCTTTGATTTGTATTTCCCTGATGATGGGTGATGTGGAACGTTTTTTCATGTGTCTGTCAGCCATCTGGATGTCTTCTTTGGAGAAGTGTCTATTCATGTCTTTTGCCCATTTCTTCACTGAATTATTTGGTTTTGGGTTTTGAGTTTGATAAGTTCTTTATAGATTTTGGATACTAATTCTTTTTTTTTTTTTAATTTTTTTTTTAATATTTTATTTATTTTTGAGACAGGGAGAGACAGAGCATGAACGGGGGAGGGTCAGAGAGAGAGGGAGACACAGAATCTGAAACAGGCTCCAGGCTCTGAGCGGTCAGCACAGAGCCCGACGCGGGGCTCGAACTCACGGACTGCGAGATCATGAGCTGAGCTGAAGTCGGCCGCTTAACCGACTGAGCCACCCAGGCGCCCCGTACTAATTCTTTATCTGATATGTCGCTTGCATATATCTTCTCCCATTCTATTGGTTTCCTTTTAGTTTTGCTGGTTGTTTCCTTTGCTGTGCAGAAGCTTTTTATTTTGACGAGGCCCCTATAGTTCATTTTTTGCTTTGGTTTTCCTTGCCTCTGGAGACATGTTGAGTAAGAAGTTGCTGCGGCCAAGGTCAAAGAGGCTTTTGCCTGATTTCTCCTCGAGGATTTTGATGGCTTCCTGTCTTACATTGAGGTCTTTGTTCCATTTTGAGTTCATTTTTGTGTATGGTGTAAGAAAGTGGTCCAGGTTTATTCTTCTGCATGTCACTGTCCAGTTTTCTCAAAACCACTTGCTGAAGAGACTGCCTTTTTTCCATTGGGTATTCTTTCCTGCTTTGTCAAAGATTAGTTGGCCATATGTTTGTGGGTCCATTTCTGGTTCTCTATTCTGTTCCATTGATCTGAGTGTCTGTTCTTGTGTCAGTACCATACTGTCTTGATGATTACAGCTTTGTAATATAGGTGAAAGTCCAGGATTGTGATGCCTCCAGTTTCAGTTTTCTTTTTCAAGATTCTTTGGCTATTTGGGGTCTTTTCTGGTTCCATACAAATTTTAGGATTATTTGTTCTAGCTCTGTGAAGAATGCTGTTGTTATTTTGGTAGGGATTGCATTGAATATGTAGATTGCTTTGGGTAGTATTGACATTTTAACAATATTTTGTTCTTCCTATCCAGGAGCATGGAATATTTTTCCATTTTTTTGTGTCTTCTTCAATTTCTTTCATAAGCTTTCTATAGTCTTTAGTGTATAGATTTTTCACCTCTTTGGTTAGATTTATTCCTGATTATTCGTGATTTCTCTTTCTGTTGCTTCATTATTGGTGTATAGGAATGCAACCGATTTCTGTGCATTGACTTTATATCCTGCCACTTTGCTGAACTCATGGATCAGTTCTAGCAGTTTTTTGGTGGAATCTTTTGGGTTTTCCATATAGAGTATCATGTCATCTGTGAAGGGTGAAAGTTTGACCTCTGCCTGGATGATTTGGATGCATTTTATTCCTTTGTGTTGTCTGATTGCTGAGGCTAAGATTTCCCATACTATATGGTGAGAGTGGACATCCCTGGCTTGTTCCTGACCTTAGGGGGAAAGCTCTCAGTTTTTCCCCATTGAGGATGATATTAGCAGTGGGTCTTTCATATATGGCTTTTATGATCTTGAGGTGTGATCCTTCTATCCCTATTTTTGTAAGGGTTTTTATCCAGAAAGGATGCTGTATTTTGTCAAATGCTTTCTCTGCATCTATTAAGAGGATTATGTGGTTCTTGTCCTTTCTTTTATTTATGTGATGAATCACATTGATTATTTTGTGATATTGAACCAGCCCTGCATCCCAGGTAAAAATCCCACTTGGTCGTGGCGAATAATTTTTTTAATGTATTGTTGGATCTGGTTGGCTAATATCTTGCTGAGGATTTTTGCATCCATGTTCATCAGGGAAATTAGTCTATTGCTCTTCTTTTTAGTGGGATCTTTGTCTGGTTTTGGAATCAAGGTAATGCTGGCTTCATAGAAAGAGTTTGGAAGTTTTCCTTCCATTTCTATTTTTTGGAACAGCTTCAAGAGAATAGGTGTTAACTCTTTCTTAAACGTTTGGTAGAATTCCCCTGGAAAGCCATCTGGCCCTAGACTCTTGTTTCTTGGGAGATTCTTGATTACCAATTCAGTTTTGTTACTGGTTATGGGTCTGTTCAAATTTTCTTTTTCTTCCTGTTTCAGTTTTGGTAGTTTATGTATCTTGGAATTTGTTCATTTTTTCCATATTGCCCATTTTATTGGCGTGTAATTGCTCATAATATTCTCTTATTATTGTTTGTATTTCTGCTGCATTGGTTGTGATCTCTCCTCTTTCATTCTTGATTTTATTTATTTGGGTCCTTTCCTTTTTCTTTTTGATCAAACTGGCTAGTGGTTTATCAATTTTGTTAATTCTTTTAAAGAACCAACTTCTGGTTTCGTTCATCTGTTCTACTGGTTTTGTTTGTTTGTTTGTTTTGGTTTTTTGTGGTTTTTTTTTTTTGTTTTTTTGTGTGTGTGTTTTTTTTTGTGTGTTTTTTTTTTTTTGGTTTTGATAGCATTGATTTCTGCTCTAATCTTTATTACTTCCTGTCTTCTGCTGGTTTTGGGTTTTATTTGCTGTTCTTTTTCTAGCTCTTTAAGGTGTAAGGTTAGGTTGGATGACCTTTCTTCCTTCTTTAGGAAGGCCTGGATTGCTATATACTTCCCTCTTATGACCACCTTTGCTGCGTCCCAGAGGTTTTGGACTGTGGTGTTATCATTTTCATTGGCTTCTATGTACTTTTTAATTTCCTCTTTAACTTCCTGGTTATCCCATTCATTCTTTAGTTGGATAGTCTTTAGTCTCCAAGTATTTTTTATCTTTCCACATTTTTTCTTGTGGTTGATATTGAGTTTCATAGCACTGTAGTCAGAAAATACACACAGTATGATCTTGATCTTTTTGTACTTGTTGAGGGCTGATCTGTGTCCCAGTATATGATCTATTCTAGATAACATTCCATGTGCACTGGAGAAAAATGTTTATTCTGCTGCTTTAGGGTGAAATGACCTGAATATATCTGTTAAGTCCATCTGGTCCAGTGTGTCATTCAAAGCCATTGTTTCCTTGTTGATTTTCTTTTTAGATGATCTTTCCATTGCTGTAAGTTGGGTGTTGAAGTCCTCTACTATTATGGTATTATTATCAATTAGTTTCTGTATGTTTGTGATTATTTGATTTATATATTTGGGTGCTTTCCACATTTGGAGCATAAATGTTTATACTTAGGTCTTCTTGGTGGGTAGACCCCTTAATTATGACATAATGCCCTTCTTCATCTCTTTTTCAGTCTTTATTTTAAAGTCTATATTGTCTGATATAAGTATGGCTACTCTGGCTTTCTTTTGGTGACCATTAGCCTGACAGATGATTCTCCATCCCCTTACTTTCAATATGAAGGTGTCTGTAGGTCTAAAATGGGTCTCTTGTAAACAGCAAATAGATGGGTCTTGTTTTCTTATCCATTCTGTTACCCTATGTCTTTTGATTGGAGCATTTAGTCCATTGACATTTAGAGTGAGTACTGAAAGATAAGAATTTATTGCCATTATGTTGCCTGTAGAGTTGGAGTTTCTGGTAGTGTTCTCTGGTCCTTTATAGTCTTTGTTGCTTTTGGTGTTTTTTTTTTTCCTTGTCTTTTCTCCCCTCGGAGAGTCCCCCTTAAAATTTCTTACAGGGCTTATTTAGTGGCACAAACTCCTTTAGTTTTTGTTTGTCTGGGAAACTTTTTCTCTCTCCTTCTATTTTGAATGACAGCCTTGCTGGGTAAAGAATTCTTGGTTGCATATATTTCTGATTCAGCACATTGAGTGTATCCTGCCATTCCTTTCTGACCTGCCAAGTTTCTGTGGATAGGTCTGCTGCAAACATGATCTGTCTTCCCTTGTAGGTTAGGGACTTATTTTCCCTTGTTGCTTTCATGATTCTCTCCTTGACTGAGTATTTTGTGAATTTGACTATGATATGCCTTGTTGATATTTGGCTTTTGTTGAATCTTATAGGAGTCCTCTGTGCTTCCTGGATTTTGATGTCTGTGTCTTTCCCCAGGTGAGGAACATTTTCCACTATGATTTGCTCACAGAAGCCTTCTACCCCTTTTTCTCTTTCTTCATCTTCTGGGACCCCTATGATTCTGATGTAGTTCCTTTTTAGTGAGTCACTGACTTCTCTAATTCTTAAATCATGCTCTTTTGCCTTAGTCTCCCTCTTTTTTTTTTCTGTTTCATTATTCTCCATAAGTTTACCCTCTATATTGCTGATTACTGCTCTGCCTCATCCTTCCTTGCTGCCGTGGCATTCATTCGAGATTGCAGCTCAGCGATAGCATTTTTTATTTCATCCTGACTACCTTTTACTTCTTTTATCTCCACAGAAAGGGATTCTGATCTATTTTTGACCCCGGCTAGTATTCTTATTATCGTGATTCTAAATTCTGTTTCAGACATTTTGATTGTATCTGTGTTGATTAAGTCACTTGCTATCATTTCTTCCTGATCTTTCTTTTGGGGTGAATTCCTTCCTTTCACCATTTTGAAGGGAAGAAAAATAATAAGGTAAAAAATGTTTAATTAAAAATTAAAAACAACACACACACACACACACAAAACATCAAATAAATGATGCTAGATCCTATGTGTGTTTTTGTCTGGTTATTGAAAGGAGCTTGATAGATTAGAGAAAACAAGTGGGAAAAAAGAAAAAAACAAGAAAAACAAGAAAAAAAGGGAAATGTTTGAAAATTTGAGGAAATGAATACAATGAAATAGAATAAAATGAAATGATGGAAATAAGATAGAATTTGAAAAATTTACCAAAAAAATAAGAAATATAGTAGAAAAAATAAAGAAAAATGTGTCCAATAAAAATTGAAAGTAAAAGTAAATTTTTTATCTTTCTGCTGAGTTCTGTGTTTCAGGTTGTGTTAATCCTCAAATCAATTTTCTAGGTGTGGAGGACGGTTTAGTGTTGATCTGGCTGTATTTCATGGATGTGAAATGCAAAAAAAAAAAAAACTTCCATGCTGTTCCACCATCTGGGCTCCTCTAACTTTTTATTTTCAATTGAAGTAGTTATTACAATACTATTGATTATATGCCCTATACTGTACTTTTCATCCTCATGGCTTATAACTAGAAACCTTTGCCTCTAAATCCCTTCACCTATTTTGCCCATTTCCCCATAAGTCTGTTTCTATTATGTTGTGGTTTGTTCATTTGCTTTGTTTTTTAGATTACACATATAAATAAAATGATATGGTACATGTCTTTCTCTATTTTACTTATTTCACTTAGCATTATACCCTGTAGACCCACCCATGTTTTGGGAGTGAGAAGGTTTCATCCTTTTTTGTGACTGAGTAATATTCCATTGCATAGAGAGAGATAGAGATAGATATAGATACTACCTCCTGTTTTTTAAGTTTATTTATTTATTTATTTTGAGAGAGACAGAGACAGATGAAAGGGGGACAGTAGAGAGAATCTCAAGCAGGCTCCACACTGTCAGCACAGAGCCTGACAAGGGGGTCGAATTCATGAAACAGTGAGATCATGACCTGAGCAAAAAACCAAGAGTTAGATGCCCAACCAACTGAGCGCTCCTATAGCACATCTTCTTTATCTAATCCTCTATCAATGGACAGTTGGATTACTTCCATATCTTGGCTTTTTTAAATAATGTTGCAGTAAACAGAGGTGCATATCTGATTATTTAACTTTTAGTTTTATTTTGAAGATGAAACTGAAGGAACAGAAAAGTCAGAAACAAGCAAACCTAGAATAGACAAGTGTCAAGTGGTGTGTAAAAAGCTTTCCTTAACAATGTTACTTGTGACTTCAATTTATGTGCTATGAAGGACAGAGATACGGCAAGGTCCAATCCTTAGCATGCATGACTCTGGGTTATTGTCAGAATTTAATATTTATATTTACTTTGAGGAAATATGAGAAGCCAAGGTGGCTCCCAGAGCTTGAGAAGTGAATAAGAGTCCTCCTTGTTGCCCGGCACGCTTCTTTTAGTATCCTCCCTTGCATCTGTGTTCTCTCCCTCTTCTCATACTTCTTTTTTTTTATATTTATTTATTTATTTTTGAGAGAGACAGAGAGACAGAGAGAGGGAGTGCACACAGTGGGGGAGGGGCAGAGAGAGAGAAGGAGACACAGAATCCAAAGCAGACTCCAGGCTCCGAGCTGTCAGCACAAAGCCCGATGGGGGACTCAAACTCACAAACTGTGAGGCGATGACCTGAGCCAAAGTCAGACACTTAACTGACTAAGCCACCTAAGTGCCCCTCATATTTTTGTAAACCGTACCATCACCTCTCAATCAACCAAACATGAAAACTCTGCATCATAACTTATTTCTAAAGACTTCATTAGATTTTTAATGGTCCATAGAGAGATAATAATTCATTTTTAACAGTATTCCAATTATGTCATTTAATAATATTTGTTTATATAGCACTACAATGTGAATATTCACATATATGCATCTTTGTGTGAGTCTGATAGAGTAGAATTACTAAGACAAACAGTGTAAAGATTTTTAAAGTTCTTAATTCACATAGAAAATGATCTCCCAGATAAGTGAGTCAATATATACTCAATCAACAATATATGAGAGTGCTCAAATATCAGCAAACTTCAACATTGGTCATATTATGCCCTTAATTTGTCAATCTGAAAAGAACAAACAAACAAACAAAAATCTTGTTTTAATTTTCATTTCTTTGATTGCTAGTAAGTCTAAACTTTTTCATATTTGCTGGCAATTTGAATTCCTTATGAATTGCCTGTTCATGTCGTTTCCTGGAGCATTCATATCCTTGTTGTTGCCTTATAGGCCTTTTTCACTTGGGAATCCCTTGCCATATATGTTGCAAATATTTCCCCAGGTTGTCATGTTCCATTTCATTTTGTATAGGGTAGGTTTTTCTCCCCTATTTGTGACAGAATATAAAATATGGTAGATTATATACTTAAAGGTTTTATCCTAAGAAACACAGCTCTTCTTCATTGTATTTATAATATTAAACCAAATAATTTATAGTTTATCAAGTAGTTTATTCTTAAACACAAAGTTTACTTGCAGCCTGATTTTGGCTGCGTGGAATAGATACTAACAAACTAAAAAGCCTGGTCATCTTTTTAACAATGCAAATATCCAACCCTCTAGTAAATTGTTAGAGAGTTGATAGCAATGGTAATGGACCACAGCTCCATAATTTCGTCTTACAATTTCCCAAGCACCTTCACAGATATTGGATTATAAAGGGAGAGTCTAGTAACATGAATACAAATCTGGTATTATCTATCCATTGTGGGCTTCTCCCTCCTATCTTGATGAAGGAGTAAGAAATTAAATCTAAAATCTAAACTCTAAATCTAAAACACAAGAGGTTGTTGCTACTACATTAGTGTTTAACTTTCCTAAGTCTTATACTTCATATCATAGACTCAGGTTCTCAAATTACTTTAATGTGTCTATGCATCTAATCAAGACTGAAAGCCTTAATTAATAATTGTACATTGTGTGCTACATAAAAATTTTTTAAATGACGGAATCCTTTATTTGTAGGAGCTGCTCTACCCAAGGAAGCAAGAACAATACACTTTTTTAAAAATAATAAATAACAGCCTAAAAAGGATGGTTTGGATAAACTTCTATGTAGTCATCTATTGTTATGTGAGATATACACTTGTATACACTTTATATGAGCAATATATTTTCTATTTCTTTTCTCACTGAAATTATCTCAATCCCTTCATTATATTGCATAGAGAGATCTTTTGGGGTCAACAAAAAGGATAGCAATGATCAATGACATTTATTGAACATTTATTATGTGCTCCTGCACAGTATTGACGTTTTATATGGATTATTTTATTCAGTCCCCCAGCACCTCTCTGAGGAAGTTACTATTGTTATTCTAATTTTACAAGCAAAGAATATTAGGTATTGAAAAGTCAAGAAAGTGCTCAAAGTCACATTGTTAACAAAAAGTAAAGCTGGGCTTCAAATCCACAGAGTCTGACTGCAGACTTAAGGCTCTCAACCACTGTGCTGTCCTCACCCTGCCCTCAGACTGTGTGAGAACATTTGTCAAGAATGGTCACTTACATAATAATAATAATGATAATAATAGTAATAACAACAACAACAAACTCAAACATAGCCCTTATTGTGTACCAGACACTGCTCTAACCCAGGGGTTCTCACGGGTAGCACTACCGACATTTTGGGCTGGGTAATTCTTAGTAGGGAGCTGTCCTCCTGTTCACTGTAGGACGTTTAGTAGCAGATGCCAGTAGCAACTCCCTAGCCCAGTTTTAACAACAACAAGACAATGTCTCCAGACATTACCAGCTGTTTCTGCAGGGGCAAAATAGCTTCCACTTGAGAACCATTGCTCCTAACGCTTCACTTACATTAAGTCATTTAATCCTCCTTACAACCCTATGAAATAGTTACTATCATTATTTTCATTTTACTCGCTTCATACTAGTTCTATTCCGGGTAATCTAATCATCCAGAAGGTGAGTTTAAAAGACAATTCATAATCTGGATCAGCCTAATTACTTCTAATTGTGTTGCCTGCAGACAAACTACTTTAGCAACACGGCAATGCTTGGATTAACACATTTTGTTGGAGGAGATAATTTCTTATTAATGAAGTCTGCCTGAGTATGGAGAGGGTTTTAGGAAGTTCCAATGTCCTCAATTCATTTTGTGGTCCATTTTACAAATATCTACTGAAAACCTACACAATGCCAGGCAGTGTTCTGAACCCTGGAGATGAAGTAGCAAATGAAGCAAAGTCTCTACGCTCACATTCTAGAAGAAGTGTACATTCCAGTGACAGACAGTAATCAAATAATGACAAGAGTTTATTTTCAGATAATGTTAAATGTTCTGGAAAAATAAGGCAAAGTATGATCTTCTAACAGAGAGTTGGGCAAGGCACATGCTGCTTTAAATAAGAATGTTAAAGATGGTCATGTATGATCCATTTATGTGACACGAGGGAGAAAGCAAAGCTACAGGGACAGAAAATGCATCAGTGGTTGCCAGAGGCTGGAAATGGAGGGAGGGTTGACTACAAAGCTGCCTGAGGGAATTTTGAGGGTGAGGGAAATGTTCCATATATAGATTATATCTTGATGTTAAGATATATACTGGCTATACAACTGCATGCATGATTCAGAACTCTAGAACTGTACATAACAGGAGTGGATTTTACTATATGTAAATTATAACCCGATAAATGTTTTCTCTCTCTTTCTCTACTGATGGGGTTCAGAAAGGTTACCCCAAAATATGCCACTTTGGTATACTGATTATTTTCAATTAAAATTACTTAAGACACAGTGCAAGAAGGACACTCTGACCCTCCTTTGCCTCGCTGAGAGCACGAAATAAATTCCTCACATGAAGAGTACATTTCTTGCACCTAGAGGGTAGAAGGCATCCTTATTGCCAGAGATGGAGAATTCAGGGCCAAGAAGACTGTACGAATAAACCTTGTTATTTATTTATCAATTTGCTATCCCAACCCCCTTGTTAAATCTTCACAAATAATGGTTTCTTTGTATGAAAGGTATAAAAGCGGCCTGCTTTGGTTACATCTTTGAGCCTCATATTTCTATGACCTCTTGTATATATGAAATTAAATTTTTTTCCCTATTAATCTGTCTTGTGTCAATTTAATTATTAGAGCAGCCAAAGAATCCAGGAGGGAAAAAAAGGAAAAGTTTTCCTCCCCGCCACTCCACACAGGCTTTTTGCTGTTTTAGAAATGGAGATTACTGAGAAAGGGACTGGAAGACTGGGCCAGAGCTGGAACTAAATTGAAAAGAAATTCAGAGAGAGCCTTAGCTGAGGCAGGAGGAGACCAGAGCAGAGCCTCATCCCTGCCTGCCTTCGGTGGCTGTGGTGAGACTGTTGCAAAGAAACCCAGGGCATGAGGCCACACAGGAGGTCACGTCTTCAGCAGCCAGTTCAGCCAGGTCAACCTGGAAAGTACACCCAGCCCCTCAGAGAACCAGAGAAGGTGCTCAGCATTGCTCAGACTACAGGCTATGGTTCACTAAACCGCCTTCTCTTTGTTCACCTCCCCGCTGGGGAATATTTGGTTTGATCTGCCACCACTGTGTTTAGAAAGCTGGAGACTGGGTAGAGTTCACCCGAGGCCTTCACGCACAGGCCTCCTCAGAAGTGTCTGGCCTTCTCACACTCAGCCCATACATGGCTGCTTTGCCTACACCGTTCCCACTCCCAATCACCTGTGGCAGGGAAAAGAGTCTGTGTTCACTAACAAAACCTGCTGCCCTGAGATACCAGCCTATGCCGGAAAAAACATGGTGGGGCCACTTTCCTTAAAAGGCCCATGAGGCAGGCTTGTCTGTCCCCACCAGTATGCTCAGAGAGGGCAAGCAAGAAGGGAAAACCACCCTGGAATGGATCCCTATAACCGCTGCAGTTTTTTGGCCTCCAGGAACAGTTTCTGGCAACTAATTTTGACATTGAAATGGACTCTCTTGTTAATTACACGAATAAAGAGACAGAAAAGCACAAATCGAAACATTCTTCATGATGCTAGAATACAAACAATCTTTGATTCTCTAGGAAATAGAGTGAAATCAATTGTTCAGAGTCTGAAAGTATTAGGTCCAATAGGTTCAGCCTGAGGTAAAAAGAACTGGGTGTAACGAGAGGGCATTTCAATGTCAAATTATGAATGCATTTTATTCTTTTCCTCTCCATCCACCAAGACAATCAAGAAATAGTATTACTTAGATTCAGAAGAGCCCTCTGCCTCTTCCGACCATTAACTCAAATGTCTTCGAATCTATATAATGCATGCCTCCTTCTTTTCACCCATTCTTTTCCAGTCTCAAGTCAGCTGCTTGTTACTCAGCCAGAATCTTTCCCTGAGAATTCTGTGCTAAGTATAGTCACTGAATATAGAATGCAAGTGTGAACACAGAGGCATGTGTGCTTTTTAAAAAGATGAACAAAATGGAGGAGGAAGAGGAAGCATAATGATTGATAAGGACTTTTCAGTTTACATATCTGTCTGATTCATCTTTGTTCTCTCCCCCATAACAAGTAACACAGCGTCTCCTCTGCTGTGGGCCTCTTCATAGCTGGTGAGCATTGCTGAAATGAATATTCTATAAGCAAACCATCAGCACGGTGATGTGGTTATGAACTTAGGATCTGAGAACATTAAAATGGAAGCCAGATTGAGTGCTTCTTGTCTGTTAGTGAATCAGGAAGTAATGTATCAAGTATGAAGATACATCCTGGAATATTTTTTAACTCATAAGAAATCAACATCAATTTGTCACCTTGCAACTGTGATTTTTTTTTTTAAATAAAACAAGTATATTGAAATACTGAAATAATTATTTTAGTGGGTAAAAATAAATATAAGAACTATGTGTGCATTCCCTTGCCTTGTAAGTTTATGGAATCCTAAATTAAGGCCCTTCTAAAGTTTCATGAAACTGCTGGTAATGCTATAAGTAATGTTAAAAATTAGAGGAAAGGTCTTGTTTGTGTATGTTCTAGAGCTCCAAGGAAACATTGGCCTTACTCTAATAAGTTGTTATTTCTCAAGGCTTCATAGACAAGTGGTAGTTTTTCATTCATTCATTCAACAAATCACTATGGCCTGCAATTATGGACTTTTAGCTAGTCAGGGAGATAGACAAGTTAGCCAATGTTCACAGCCCATCAAGTAACTGCTACACTAGAGGGCACAGTAGAGGTTTGGAAGGGGAGAAAAATATACCACCCCCAAATACACCCCTTTGGCATAAGGATTAATTTTCGCTGATTATTTTTAAGAAGCACAGACACAGGAAAAGTTCTGAAAACCAAGTAGAAGTCACCCTTTTGTAAGAAACATTTACATTCATAAGACAAATCTCCATTTTTAAGGGCGTCTCCTCTGTACCAGGAAGAGGAAGATGACTAAATCTCTAGAAACTCTTATATATGGAGAAGGCAACTGACTTAAATCTGCACAACCATACCCTTGTTTAGTGTGCTTTGCCTGGTAACCTCCCATAACTGCCCTCCTCCCCACCCCAACATCTTTTGTCTTTAGCTGGAGATGATATTTAAGGTGGTGGCTTGGGTTATTTGGGGGAGTTATCCAGTTTTCCTGGGTATTTCCCATGTATTCAGAAGGTATATATATTACTAAACTTTTGTTTTTCTCCTATTAATCTGTCTTTTATTAGAGAGTGTCTCAGCCAAGAACCTTAGAAGGGTAGAGGGAAAATTACTTTTCCTCCCCTGCAGTATTACGTGTTTTCAGAGGAAGAACACACTCAGCCTGGAGGCATCAGGATAAAGAGGTGACCCTTGAGTTGAGTCTTAAGGGAGTTAGGCAAGCAGGAATTGGAAAGGCAGGGAAGTCCAGATGGAGGAAACATATTTAAAGACATAATTGTGGGAGAAATGATACATGCTGGACACTGCAATGGGCATAGGCCTGGGGAGACAAGGGTTAAATTATGAAGGATGTTACAAACATGCAAAGATATTTGACCTTTACCTCAAAGACAATGAAAGGTCACTAAACTGTTTTAAGTAGGATACCAGGGAATGAACAGAATCAGGTTTGTGTTTTAGGTTGAGAGGACTGGCAGGAAGTGTTTAAAGTTGTTTTACAAAAACCTTTTTTTCCAGTCAGAGAATGTGGCCTGATTGATTGTAGGAGGGCTACTTACGTATGGGTGGATGGAAATATGTGCATGAGAGAATGCACATTCCTTCCCCATGTCCCCAGCACTGTGTGAGCAGTTCTGGGGAATGGAGGGAGGTGGCCTGACAGGGGGCTGGAGTGACCTTCCCTCTGTGTGTAAGAAGAGTCCCACCTGAAGAAGGAGCTTATAGGTGGTGTCAGCCCCCAAGTTTTGTGATTGAACTGGGACCATGCTGTATCCTTCTGAGCCACAGGTAGGAATTGAACAGTATAAGTGAGGCTTTTAGCCTTGGCTATAATTGGGACAGGCTTGATGGCTCCCATGCAAAAGACAGAAAAGTGACCTACCATGTGGAGAAAGAAAGGGAGCCAAGAGGGGAGGAAACTACAGAGATTGTCTGCAAATTTACACCTGCCTTTTGGGAACAGATGTTCTTAGAAGAATGCAAACTGTGAACGAGTCACTTGATAATGAGTGGAGTTATATATGTTGTTTACATTTTCCATAACAATTTCATTTTTATTCTCCTTTAGGTTTTAGTAAAGTTCATTGTGAAAATTCTAGATGGGTTTGGTTGTGGTAAAAGAAGCCAAGGAAGCTTTTTTCCCCCCTTTTCTTTCTTTTGTTCCCTGCCCCCGCCTTTTTTGAATTTAAACCAAGTTAAAAGGGGATTAAATTACTCTGGGAAATCAAGAGAAATCAGAGTAAAAATTTGAGGTGAACTTCAAGAGGACAAAGTTTGAGTTGGGTTTACTTGGCCACCTGTCTCTGTCAACATGGAGATTCTCCTTCCAGGGGTATGATCTGCTTCTGCCTTTTGAAGCTCTGTATTTTGGGCACCTGGGTGGCTCAGCCATTAAGCATCTGACTTGGGCTCAGTTCATGATCTCACAGTTTGCAAGTTCAAGTCCCACATCGGAGGAGCATGAGACCCACTTTGGGTGAGCCCCACTTCTCTCCCTCTCTCCCTCTCTCTCTCTCTGCCCCTTGCTCATTTGCGGCCTCTCTATCTCCCAAAAATAATAATAATGATAATAATAATAATAAAGCTCCGTATTTTGCTCCGGTCATGATCTTGAAGTTCATGAGTTTGAGCCTCGCATCAGGCTCAGTGCTGGCAGACCCTACTTGGGATTCTCTGTCCCCCTGTCTCTCTTTGCCCCTCCCTTCTCTCAAAATAAATAACTTAAAAAAATAAATAAGCTCTGTATTTTAATAGGAGGCTGTTTCATGCCAAAACATGGATAGCAGCAGTACTGCTGAAAAAATTCTAAATCCTCTAAAAGACATCCCATTACCAGGATCCAGATTTTGAACACAGATACTGTATATAATGATATTTAAGACTTTAATCCCCCCACCCACTCACCCAAACTGGTAATCAGGGCAGAGAATGAAAAGTCACATCATTTCTTTATTAAAAGTGTCTACACACTAGGATAAGTTCTGTTTGCTATCAGTACTAAACTTTTATTTTAAAGTTTTTATTTATTTTGAGAGAGAGAGAGAGAAAGCTCAAGTAGGGAAGGGGCAGAGAAAGAAGAGAGAGGGAGAATCCCAAGCAGGCCCTGTACCATCAGCTCAGAGCTGACGCAAGGCTCCAACTCACGAATGGAACTGTGAGATCATGATCTGAGCTGAAGTCAGACCCTTAACCGACTCAGGCACCCAAATGTCCCTATCAGTACTATGCTTTAACCAAATTAAGACAGTGTTAACTTCACCATCATGATTATCAATTAAAATTATTACAGCACTGACAAAGGAATATTAATACCATCTATCAAGTTATCATTAATCAAATTTTAGGTCTAATTATTCCACTTCTAATCAGTGCTATATTATTTAATCTCACGGAAAAATATTAAGACTTTGACAGGATTTATTAATCCATCATTATTCTCTGATACCATAGACCCATTTATGGGCCATGCTGTAAAATCTCAGCATAAGTTCTTAGCTGTGAATGCTTTTTCAAACCCTGTTCCTTAGTATATTGCCAGAATAGGAGATTAAAAACAGCTATTTCAAATACTAATTTTAACTAGGGTGATACTTATTTATTTTAGACCTTATTAATACATCTAAGTCCTATGAGTCAGTTGTAAGGCAAATTGCATGAAAGTCCTTTGACCGTTACAAAAAGGAATACACACTATCTTTCTCACCTGAAGTCATTCATTCATTCAAAAATATTTACTGAGGAGTAACAGCTATCTGCTAATTGAACAAACCCAGAATAAATGAATAGATATTAATGAAAAAAAAATTGCTGAGTATCTACTATGTGACAGACTCCATAAGAGACACTGGAGATGTACATTGAACCAAACAGACAAGATTCTGTTCTCACAGAGTTCACATTCTAGTGGGAATAGAGATGTATGTCATGTGTACTAAGTGGTGAGAAATGAGGAGCTAGAGAGAGGGGGGAGGCACAGTTTGCAGGTTTACATAGGGTAGTCAGGAAAAGTGACATGAAGGAAAAGGGAGACAGTCACATGATTAGCTAAAAGCCATCCAGACAAAGGGACATGTAAAAGCTTCACTGGCAAGTGCTTGATGTGTTGGCAGAAGAGGAGTCCAGTGTGGGGAACAGCCTGAGAACAAGCAAGGTAGGAGCTGAGGCCAGCAGCACGGTGAGAAACCATGAGGAATGTTTTATTTAATTTGCTTTTACTGGAGTGGTAGAGCAGATAAACTGAAAATACAGGTGAGTAAATCAAAGAGAATAGATTTTGAGATGAAAAAATATATTTGACATGAAAAAAAGGAAAGGATTTATGGGAATTCCTATGTCTTAAATTAGGATTAATTTTTACCGCAATTGCAATGTGATTTGATTGCAATGCTTTTCTAGTCTTTCTCACTATAAACCCAAATGAGAAAGACTGAATTAAAATTCCAAAACTGAACAACAAATGAGAGGGGGAAAAAAAACTATGAGAAGAATGTCATTTGCTGTTACTTGCACAAATGTTAACACTGAAAAAAAATCAAATGGGGGCTGAAAAATAGTACCAAATCCTGTTGGTAAAAATTCAGGCCAAAAGTTTACACCACTTGTGTACTTAAAAACAATGCTACTTGGGTGCCTGGGTGGCTCAGTTGGTTGAGCATCCAACTCTTGATCTTGGCTCAGGTCATGATCCCAGGGTTATGGGATGGAGTTCAGCATCCATCTTGGTTATGGGTGTGGAGCCTGCTTAAGATTCTCTCTTTCCCTCTCGGTCTATCCCTCTCCCCTGCTCGCTCATGCGTGCATGCGTGCGCACCTTCTCTCTCTCTCAAATAAAACAAACACAATACTACTGAAATAATTTTTGTTTGTGCATGTGGGTATGGTTGCAAAGGGATGGGAAGGGGTGGAAGTCACAAACACATGGCTCTGATAAAAAAAAAAAAAAAAAATATATATATATATATATATATATATATATCCTGAGATTTGTGATTGGAGCCCTCACTGGTAGCTTTTGTGATGTACCTTTCCTGACTGTAACAGTTTTAAATAGGCCCATCCGCTTCCTTTTGAACTAACAGTCCATGTCAATGCTTCATTGTTTTACACTATGGTGCTTTTCCTTAACCATTTCCCCAAGAGGGAGGGTACAAAATAAATCAGCCAGCCATCCCAGGCGCTATCATCTTAGGGCTATGTTGTCCTGCTAATGATTTGATCCATCAGTTTTCTGGGCCACTTGCTTGCACCGGATTTTTATTGTGGAGATATACTGAAGACCTCCTAAGGAAATGTCATTTTGTGGGGGAGAAATAACACATGAACGCATTCAGTCCTCAGGACGGCATATAGCTAGCTCAAAGTAGCAAACACTGAATCTGCAAATAATGAACATGTGCATTACTTTGAGAACTAAAAGCAGGTGAGCATTTCTTTTACACGTCACTCTTGAGACAAAAGAAGAAAACTCCCTCCCTCCTTTATTCCCCTAAGAACTCCACGGAGAACAGAGACCTTAGCTGTTTTGTCCGACTGATTATGAGCTGATATATGCAAAGTCCTTTAGATTTGTGTTTGGCATATAGGCGCCGAATAAATTAGTTCTTGGTATTCTCATCACGTAGCGTATAGTTGTTGCATAACATACGTTGCCTACAGGTATGAATAAAAAACCTACTTTTGTTGAATTCCTATTATCCCACCATTGGGAAACAAGGATTACGGTGACAGAGTTGAGGATCATAATTGCTGTGCCACAAACCCACTGCCTGGGGCACAATAATTATCAGGTTGTTGCAAAGGGAAGAGTTACAGGACATGGAGACGAGAGGCGACTCTTGGTGAGTTCCCCCAAAACTCTAGGACAATACAGTCCTGTTCTCCAAGGAATCAAAATCCACAGGCCCGCTCTCTTCTTGCTCTGAAGAGGGGCCTCTTCCTAAACTTCCAGCCCCAGGAATTCCCCTCATCCCAGCTTCAAGGGGCGGGAACAACCGGAATTTTTTGTCAGGTCCGTCGCGCCCCGCCCACTCCCCCAGAGCCCCGCCCAGCCCGGCGTCCCTCCTCCGCCCCTTCCCCCATCGCTCCCCTCCCCCAAGAGCTCCGGTCGCCAGAGCCCGCGCCTCGCCCTTCCTTCGCATCCTCTTCGGTCTCCCTCTCCCTCTCCCTCCACCTCCTCCCACCTCCTCCCTCCTCGGCCCAAGCCGTCCGCGCGCGCCGCGCTGGGGGTGGAGGGAAAGAGAAACCGCCAAGCCCGCGGCGGCGGCGGCGGCGGCAGCGGCGGCTGTCCCCCAGGGCTCGCGGCCCCGCGCGGAGGGGGCGGGGCCTGGCGGCAGGGGGCGGGGCTGGCAGCCGCTCGCGGCGTGCCAGGTCTGACGGGCGAGCCGGTCCGACCCCCGCCCGCTCGCCCGCTCGCCCGCTCGCCCGTCCGCTCGCTCGCCCGCCCCCTCCAGGGCTGCCCGACGAGTTCGTGCCTCCTCGGCCTAGCGCAGCCTGACGGAGGGGGAGTGGCCGGCTCCGGGCCGGCCGGCACCGGGGGTGAGGCTGCCGGGGAGGGGTTGGGGACGCCCGTGGGGCCGAGCATCCCTTTCCCCGGCCCGCTGCCCCCCGCCCCCCGCCTGCCCCCCGCCCCCCGCCTGCCCCCTGCCTCACTCCTGGCTGCCTCGCCCCGCCGTGACCCCCGGCCGCCTCCGGAGCCCGACGCGGTAAGTGCTCCTTCCTGCTCGGCGTCGGGGAGGGGGCCGTGGCGGGCTGTTTGCGCATGGAGGCCCCTTCCCCGCCCCCACGCGACGCTCCCTCCGGGCCGTGGTGGCCGGGGTCCCGCGGGGCCCTCCGGGGCACCTCCGAGCGGAGGGGTGGGCCGAGCGGGGCCCTGCCCCAGCCGCGCCCGGGGCTCGAACCCCGGCCCGGCCTCCCCGCCGCGCAGCCGGGGGCCCGGAGCTGCGTGTGGGCCGCGCTCTGACTTGGGCGAAGTTCTGCACGCGGTGGTGCGGCCGGCCCGCCGGCCAAGGCAGGACTGCGCGGCTTCTTCCCGGCACTCTTCCACTAATAAAACCAACTGGAAACCATTTCGGATTTTTTTTTTTTTTCACTGTTATCCGCAGGCTATCACAATCTCAGTTTTCATTTTAAGTAATTGCCTCATCCCGGAGCGTGGAGAATCAGAAAGGGACTTTATTTCAGTAAAAGCTGGCGTGCCTCCTGGAAACTCCGTCGGGCATTTCAGTGACATACTCGGGGATCCAAAGCTGACGAGGAAAAAAGTTTGCGGTAGCAGAGAGTAAAGCCTTACTGCCGCCTTTACTAAAGTCCCATTTGATTAAAAAAAAAAAAAAAAAAACATTTTGGAATAGTTGATGTATTCACAAAATTCACAAGGTACAAGAGGGATCTGTACAAATTCTCTCCCCGCCCCCTCCCCCCGCCCCGCTGCCCACCAATTTTACCAGTTTCTAATTTGTCCTTTCAGAGACAGTGTATATGCAAAGACACTGAAGTGAAACGGTTGTATATTAAGTGCCTAGCAGTTACTGGTACCCAATAAATGGTAATTCTCCTTCCGTTTAGAAAACAGTTTAATGAGTCGTTTTGATTATTAGACCGCTAAAAGAGCAATAGTAACTCTTTTTTCAGGTTTTAAGCATTTGCGGATTTGCCTGTATAGTGAATGTGTATGTTCTATTGGTTTGTCATCACTATGAATACTTTTACACAAAGGTGAATACACTGATGTTTTCAGGTAATGGGGCAGGTAGGGAAAAATCAACATGAAACTAGTAAGACAGGACTTAATATGTGCAATATAGAGTTCCAAAAATGATTTGAAGCCCCTTAGTCTCCATGTGGTACAAAAGGATAAAACAAAACTAAATGAGAAAATTGAGGCAGAGCAAGAAAAATAATACCAAGTCAAGGAAAAAGATAATACCAAGTGCATACTGTAAGATCCTGTACTAAAAGTGAGTCACAGTTTTGGCTCTGGGCTTCATAGCAGCTAGCAAAAAAAAAAGGCGGGGGGAGGGGGACAGTAAGTTTCAGTGTGTTTCTAATTACAAGATAAAAACAGATCAGTTCTGCCTAAGCAGGATATTTTCTGGTGATGAGGCCTCAGAAGAAACATTCTCTCATGGGCCCTAATAAAAAGGGAGATGGCATGGTAAGGTTGGTAGCATCTTTAAAATATTCCTACGCAAAATAATGAATCTTAGTGTTCTTCAATGAAGGACAGTAATAAAACTCTAAAGATAAGTTCCCTAAAGGCTTAACTTGAACCATTCATAACACTTAGAATTACCTAGAACAGTATTTCCCAAGCTGTTCCAGGAAATGAGAAATCAGTAGTTTATTTCTTTGAAATAAGAGTCTGAAGTCAAATAACTTTGAAATCGCTGGGTTAGTCAAATTTCAACAGTTTTTTACTCAACTTCTTGGCTAATGTTAAAGATAACCCTTTTAAAGGGGAATATATTTTGTGACCTTTTCCAAATTCATTTGACTGTTGAGAACCACTGAACCGATAGAAATGGACAGACAGGCAATTCTTCAGGAGTATTTCTTAAAACAGAGGTTTTATAAAAATTGGGAGAGCAAAGAGTTTGAGGTCAGCCAATTTGGTAAGAACCAAAGTGAAGATCATCTAAAAGCATTTTTTTTAAGTCAGCATTTTATTTTTTTTTCTTTTTTAATTTTTTTTTTCAACGTTTATTTATTTTTGAGACAGAGACAGAGCATGAGCAGGGGAGGGTCAGAGAGAGAGGGAGACACAGAATCTGAAACGGGCTCCAGGCTCTGAGCTGTCAGCACAGAGCCTGACGCGGGGCTCAAACTCATGGACCGCGAGATCATGACCTGAGCAGAAGTCGGCCGCTTAACTGACTGAGCCACCCAGGCGCCCCAGTCAGCATTTTAAATATACTGTATTTCAAAGGAAAAGTCTAATTCCCCCTAAATTCTTTCATAGTGCCTCATAGTTCTGCAAGTAATGATCTCTAGGAGTTCTTCCTGTCCTGTGCCTCAGGATACTGAATTAGACTAGGTTCAGGCAAGTAGAATTGCTTAAAGAATGACTTTAATTATTCTTGGCTGTAAATATGCCATTGACATTTTTTTAAAATCACAAACACTTTTGATACTGTTAATTTAGTATCAAATCTTGGAATTTTACAGCTGTAAGATACCTTAGGAAGCTTGGTACCTAGTGAAAAGAGCAAGGGATTTGAAGCCAGAAAGTCTGGGATTTTGCCACTAAAGTGTTAGGTTATTCCCAGCAAGTTTATGAACCTCCCTGACTCTTTTCCCTTGTTTGTAAAATTAGAATGATGACAGCACACAGTTCATTCAATAGATGTTGAGGGTCTCATAGGTAATGTAATAGAAAAACAGCTTTAAGGGTACAAATAAAATAATGTATCAAGAATCCTTTACTGGCTAAATTTTTTCCATTCCTGAGTTCAGGTGGCAAGAGTTTGAAAGGCAAGGAGTATCACCTCATCTAAATGTATCTGGTTCCTGAATTTCAGATAGCAGGTAGTGAGGGTTTAGAGAATGAGGGATTGGTCCAAAAATGTATCTGACTTCATTCAGTTCCTGTGTTTGGATTTTGAGAGTTTGGATAATGAGGTACACTTCTATAAGAAAGTATTCTATAAATGATGCAATGCTATACAAAATGTTACTATTCTGAAGACAGATTGAAGGCTGGAGCTATTCATTGCTTTCATTCCACTTTTGAGAGAGGTGTCTGGTGAATATATCAAAAGACCCTCACATCTTCCTGGTTTAGAAAAAGGTTTGTTTCTTAGTCACAGGGCATATCCAATTAGGGTCAGCAGAACTCTGTTACAGGTGGTCATTTGGAGCCCTAGTTTATCAGAGGCTCCATCCCAACACATGCTTCCACAATTTTAGGGCAGGGAAAAGGAGGTGATGAATTGCACATTGGCTCTTGAAGGCTTCTACCTGGAAGTGACACATATAACTTCTGCTGCCATTTTATTGGCCCAACAAGTCATGTGGCTACACCCAACTTCAAGGAGGTTGAGAAATGCAATTCTATCATGTGCCCAGCAGGAGGAGAACTGGAATATTCTGCAGACAGTCTTAATGACTACGCTATGCAGGCTTTATAGTCCCATGAGTTAACATAAAATCCAGAGAAATGAAATCCAAAATATGCTTTTCAGCATTTAGAGCATAGAAAACAGCATTTTTTTTTTTTTTGGTGTGGGTAAAAGCATGTGTGTTTAATCATAGAATTATGCTAATGAGAATTGCAAAGAATATTTTTTATTAATTGGAAATGAAATGCTTTTGAAAAACTCCATAATTAGACATACTATTTTGACCAAGTAGATTCATTCTTTTTAAATTATATGTTCATTCAAAAAATATTTAAATGTGTTAAATGTGGTGTGTATAAGGCACTATGTTAGCTCCTATGAGAATAAAAAGATGAATGGGAAATTTACAATCCCAAATAAAATAGTATTGATTGAGTTCTCTCTCTCCTTCTCATCAATAGATTCATCAGTAGACTCTTTCCATATGATAAAACCTGATTCTGTATACTTTGCCCCAACCACTGTTTTTGGTTTTAGGGAATTTTTGGTGACAAAATAGCTTGAGCAAAAACAGTGTTTTGTTAAAAGAAGGATATAGCTTTATGTCACAGAGTCCAAGAGCAGGGAGTGCAGCAGTCTCAGAGGCAACTGACATCAACAACAGCAAGTTAGGAGCTGGGGCTGTTTCGCCTCCAGGTCTCCAGGATACCTTGCTAGTGTCTCTGCACATATACTTCATTCCTCGTTCTGTTGACTGGTTTTCTTTATTTTGCTTTTGAATACTGGGTGTTTTAACCTAAGAATTCACACACTGAAAGGAGACTAACTAGAGCCCTTAGCAAGTCTAGAAGAACTAAATATTTTTCTAAGTGCCACATGTTGGTTAATTCTCAAGTTAACCACTCTCAGAGTTTGGAAATAATGGAGTTGGCCCTAAAGTATAACAAGTTAGGGTATTTGGCAACCTGTAATAGAGGAGACAGATCTGAATAGTTTGGGATTAAAGAAAGCTGTAATGCCATTGAAAATTCTGCTATACAATTAACAATCAGCTTACAGATTCCACTGGGACAGGCTGATTAGGATAATCAGGTTAAGAAGATAGAGGTGGAGCTGACTTGTAGCAACACTATTCCCTCCCTGAACTACTGGTAAACCATCTCCTTTGTTATCCTTCCCTCCACCCCTTCTCCCTCTCCCAAGTTACAGATTACCAAATTGCCTAACTCTTAAAGTCCCCTGCCTTTGATGCTGATCCAGGGCTCCCTGGCTTCTCCCCATGGCTAATAATGCAGAAGGAAGGGTGCATTTGATATACTGCCTTACTCTGCTCTTTTCTTCAGTTGGTCTAGACACTCTATCTGGACATTTTACGCTTTAACATGCTATTGCCATATCCACCAATTTTGCCTATTTTTTATTCTTAATAAATTTCCATTCTTTTTCTGTGTATACAGTTAGCCTTTCAGCAAAGTTTCCTTGCATTCTTTACCTATGCAATATCTCCTTTCTTTCTGGTTGCAAATATCCATAGCTTCACCTCAGCAGATGGCTGAAGGAATGGACTATGGGGAGGTAGGATATGTTACCTGGAAGATGGGCTCCCCAGAAAAGGAATAACAACAAAGAAAGGTGAGTACAAGCTGTGTATTTTATTTGTCAGGGATATATGTTAGTCTAAAGGAACAGACAGAGGGGAGGAGCTGGGGTACCAATTGTAAAACATCTGCAGTGTCATTCTGAGACGTCCTTTTACTGCCGTGCAAATGTATGGGTCTTTTTAGGTTCAGCTGAACAGTCAGAAATCTACCATAGGTGTGTTTACTTAGAAGGACATCAGACAGGAACCACAGCTTTCAAGCAAGACAGCATCCAGTGTTCCTCACCCGTGGTTGTGATCCTCACAGCAGTCCATGTAAGCAGTTCCCGTAGCCATCTGGGAGTCCCTGCTCCAAGTGAAAGCTGAAGGAGAGAAAGCTCACAACAGGTGGACGTAGGTGGCTGCCTTGGTTTTAAACATCTCGGGTCTCACAGGAAACGATGTGCCACACCACTCCATAGACTTAGTTTCCAGGGTCCCCATGAGGGATACGCCAATTATAAGAGCTGTCACACTCAGGAAGGTCAAAGCTATGGCTACCTGTGAGGTATTTATAGTTTATTTGTAGTTCCTCTGAGTTCAGGTGCAAATTTACTCATCATTTTTACTATAAGCAGTGTTGCCTAGTGACATAGTTGGCATACCTGTGTTTATCAGATCACCAGGGAACAGAGCTAAGAGAGTTAACTGAAGGCTAAATGGAGAAGGGAAAAAAATTTAACTCCACTCACACTTGTATTATCTGCAGTATCTTCCATAGTCCTTTTCATTTGGGAAATATTGCAATAATACTCATTTTGCTTCCTTTGATGTAGTGTGTTTTAGCTCTTATGACAGAAAAAGTGTGAAATAGGAAGAGAGGTTGAGAGGAAGGTAAGGCTGGAAAGGTAGCAAGAACTACTAGATTGTTAGAAACTGGTTTCCATTGTAAAGATCTTGGATTTTATTGTTCATGTAGGTGATCGAGAACAAGTTTTAAGTAAAAGTAAGATGATCAAGAATTAGATTTTGGGAGGTTACTTTGGCTATAGTATGGAAAGTAGATGAGGAGATTTAGACTTGAGTCTGGTTGGTTCACTTTTACTTAATATATACCTGTCTTTGGGGCAATATTTCTCTGATAAGTAGAAAGAAGAAATACCCAATTCTCCTGCTCCATAGTCGTTTAGAATTGGTGGACAGATTCAGCATGGTGCTTTGGAAGGGCCTGAACCAATTTGTCCTACCCCCCTGCCCCACAGAGATGGGGAGTTGGGGAGGACTGTTCTGAACTGCCTCCTAACAATGTTGTTAAGAATAATTCTAGCCTCCACTGGTCTCCACTGCTTGCCATTTGACTCACTTACATAACTCATTTTGCTTTTTGCTGGAACTGAATTACAGAATGAATGAATTAGAGAATAATAGAATGAATTGGTGGCTTCTTTTTAAGGTCTAGTTGTAGGGCAAGCCAGGGAGTTTCTTTATAATGGTGAACTGGTGTAACATTTGTATTGATTAACGATTTCTAATTACAAGCAGCTGAGAAACAGTGCTTCACGTTTTTCTCTGTTGCTTACATTGCCCTTTACTACCCTTTCCTTACCCAGCTTTCACTGTTCCAGCTAATATATCATCTATAAAATCTGATTGGTTCTGCAGCAGAATCAGCTGGATCTGTGATTGGCTCATTATGTATACACAGAACCCAGCCAATTTTGTTTTATTATATTTGTGTCTAGAGAGTACTGATTGATTACTTTATTTCCCTCCATCACCATAAAGCTACATAGAAGATAGAAATACTGAATTTGGTTCAGGTCAGTAAAAGACAAAATGATGGTTATCCAGATTATTACTTTTTATGGCACATAAGACAGTTGGGTGTCTCAGCACATGCCAACCATGAAGGATCAAGCCGGAGTTTATTGGTGGTTTGCCATTACCTTTATAGTATTATAGCTTTCATCCTTGTGCTGCAGCAAATATATACCTAAATTTATAAAATCCAAGAGTGAGTGGCAAGGAAATCTTTTCTACCTGTCATCAAGTTAAAGCGCTATTTAAAAAAAAATTTTTTTTTTAATGTTTTTGAGAGAGAGACAGAGACAGAGTGCAAGCAGGGAAGGGGCAGAGAGAGAGGGACAGAATCTGAGGTAGGCTCCAGGCTCTGAGCTGTCAGCACAGAGCCTGACTCGGGGCTCAAACTCTAAACTCATGAGAACCGTGAGATCATGACCTGAGGCAAAGTCAGACACCCAACCAACTGAGCCACTCAGATGCCCCTAAAGGACTGTTTTTTAAAAGAGAAAGAGTGAGCCGGGGAGGGGCAGAAAGCGAGGGAGACAGAGTATCCAAAGCAGGCTCTGTTGTGACAGCAGAGAGTCTGACATGGGGCTCAAATCACAAACCATGAGATCATGACCTGAGTCAAAGTTGGGTGCTTAACCAACTAAGCTCACCTTAAAGGGCTATTTTTAAAAGGAAATATTTTGCTACAATTATACTATGGTCTTCATAGTATCAACTGTGATAACTTTTATAGATGAGTACGGGGATAAAAACACCATATAATGTTAATTTAACTGATTTTTAAAATGTTGCTTGCTTTACTACCAGTTATTAGTACCAATAAGCAGTTGAAAGATTAAAAGGTACTTTTGATATATATTAATGTGGGTCAACATATTGTCCTATAAGAATTTGTGACAGAAACTGGGAAGGAGTCGAGTGGGGAGAAATCTGGGAGGCTCTTGTGCTTCAGGAATTAAAGACCACTTTGGCATTTAATTGCAATTATGATAAACAGTATTTTGTTATATTAGAAGTGATACGTTCTTTAAGGACGGTTTGTTTTTTTTTCTCTTTTTGTGCCTTATTTGCTTTTAGTTTGGTCAGATCTTACTGGTAAAGAATTTAAGTCCACTCTACTACTCCTTGATATCTAACCTACAAATCAGCTATACTCTGAATCTGCTTCCTGATTTGGACAATGGGGGGAAATACCTACTCTGCCTTCTCACAAAGTAGTTATGAGTTCCAGATGAGAATATTTTATAAGCAAGCAGCAATGTGGCATATTTGAAAGTATCTGGTCTTTGTATTCACATTGAACCCTGCTACCCACATATCTTATAACCTCACTTGACTTCAGCGTCCTCATATGTAAGGGGAGAAAGGAATGACCTGTTTGCCAGAGTGTTTGAGACAACTAAAGCCCCATTCAATGTACGGTACTTCACATATCACGCACATTTACACACTCAGGAAATAGTAGCTGCTATTAGAAATCTAGATCCTTACTCAATACTTGCATATGTTACTTACCTAATCTGATTTAACTGAAACACACACATGTACACACACACAAAACTGAAAACCAAAGAGGTGATTTGCCTAAATTATACAGCTAGCTGGTGAGTGGCTTAGTTATTGACTCAGGCTTTCTGCTATATCACTTAGGCTTATCATTAATAAGTAATAATGTGGGAAAATAACAACAGAAGCACCCTCAACTAGCTGCCTCTGAACTGACTCATAGCTTTAACCTAATGCACCCTCTTCCCTCTGTCAATTGTACTTACTGATCCCCAGGGCCAATTAAACACTCTTGGCTAAATAGAATGCCCTGCAGTAGGGCACAACTCCGCACAACTCTGTGCTTACCTCTTGAGTTGGATACTCACCAAAAGTTGGTTGTGTTTATTCACAAACCCATTTTTAACAGTTATGCTTGTTTTAATAATTATGAAACATTTGTAAACATGTTAATTAATGAGGGTAAAGAAAAAAGTCATTCTTTGAAAATTAAGTTGAATGCTCTGGGAGATCTTAATATAAATGAGTTCTTAACAGATTGGCTATCAAATTTGACGAAGGCTGGAAAACTGTAAAATGACTGGGTAGGGGTGAGGGAGGGTGTGTGTGTCTGTTGGAGATCATCAAAGTCTAAAGCAGTGCCTGTCAAAGTTCATGGGCCAGCTAACTGGTTTTAGACTATTAGTAATTCTCAAGGAAATGAGCTCATACTGAAATGTAAATTAGACACATCACTAAGCACACTGTTTTGTTCAGCTGACATTTTTTTCATGGTAACACTTTCTGCTAGAAGGAAGTCCATTAATTTCATTATGGCAGAAGCTTTTTATCTCAAGGTGGACAGACCACTGGTCTAATAGATTCTGTATTTGTATTATTTTTGAAGTGCTTTTAAGTTCTCCATTTATAGAAATCATAAATGGAAATCATGGATGTTGGGTCATTGTGGGCATGGCTTATACAAGAAAGAGGACACAAACTCAGCAGGGGGCCCACATAAAATATATGCATTAACCCTATATGAAAAGATTTGTGAATGAATGTACATGTATGTGTTTCAGTTAAAATCTTTAAGGATATGTGAGTATAATTTTTACAGTTACTGACTTTTTCATTTAATGGACCAATTATGAGGTTTCATCTGACAAGGGGCTTTTAGAGAGGTCCAGCTAGATTGAAAATTTTGCTTTGACCTTAGTACCCTATGCCTGCCTCTATGTCTGTATCATGCTGTATGGAACTTTTAAAATTGAATGTCAGTTCTTGTATTTTAAGTGTCTCAAAAGCCATGGCTCTTTCTGTAACCTTAATAGAGTTTCCAGTCTAGGGAAGAAGTTATCTGAGCAAGTAGTTTGGGATAATGTATGATCATTTAGCAAGGAGACATAATTTAGTTTAAAGGTTAAAATTTACCTCACACATTTTTTTTCACTTTGATCTGATATGTGTCACACAGTGCTTTTAGGGTACACAAAGAAGTAAAATTTCTATATTAGATGGCTTTTACCATGAAGCACCTTCAGTTTTCCGTATATATCAGAGTTCTCAACTTCTGACCTTTCAGTCCACTGTGTAGTTTACAAAGCTAAATCTCTTGGTTTGTTACAGCTGAATTTAAATCCAATATTCATCTTTAATTTGTTGATTAAAGCAGAAATATTACCCAATTATTTTTAACAACGTGAAAGATTTAACACTGTACCAGAAACCTTATTTTGGATTTCGGGTTATATTCTAACGTTCTTCTTTTCATTACAAAAGAAATTTTGATGCCGTGTGTGTAACTAGTAGAAAGAATGAAAAGATAACAAGTGTTAACAGCCCAGGACCCCTCTATCCACACTCTAAATTTCTAATTTCCTAAATAGATTGATATTGAAGTATAAGCTGGATAAGACTCCAGACCCCTATTCCCAATACTTAATTAAAACCAAATTTATCTGAAGCTACACTCAATCCTCCTGAAGCTGTAGCCTTCTTACTTCCTTTTCTATGTCGATGTTACCCTACTTCTTCTTCCAGTCACCCAAGTTTGAAAATGCTATCATCTTTGACTGCTTCCTTTCCATTTGCCACAGAGCTTCTATGAGGCCTGTCTCTGTAATATCTTTAATGTCCATCCCCCTTTCAGATCTCCTTGCCTCCAGCCATGGTTAAGCTGTACCTCTTACCTTGAAGAGCTTTCTAACTGGTCTCTCTCCTGATGGTGCCTTCCCTCACAAATCCATTCTTCACTGTTGCCAATTTTTTTTGAAGCATACATCTAAATGGACTCAAGAACCTCATCCCCTCCCACATAAAGGACATACTTATTTCTTGATAATTCAGTAAGTGTTTCATTCAAAACCCTCTTCTGCTAGATTTTCAGATCTTTCCAATCAAGGTCTGGGTCATTAATTTATTCATTTATTCTTTGATTTAAATTTAGTAAATGTTTTAATGCCATGCACTGTACAAGTTGTTAGGGATATGGTGGTCCCTGCCCTGAAAGATTTTATTTTCTGTGTTCTTATCTTTAAGTTTTTTCTGCATATAGCACAGAGATGTGTTGAATTTACATAAGTAGGATTTTGTTTTTACATTTATAATAATGACTTTTTTATGGAGTTGGAGAAGAGGTACAGAATACCTGACATATTTCTGAAATTAAAGTTTAAATTTCACATCTTTTCTAATATGTGTAAATAATTAACTATTTTCTGCCATCATTTTTAAGTGTTAGTGGAATTATATTAGTTTTCAGATAATTAAGCCAAATTCTGATAAAAGACCTAATTTGACTAAGTTTAAAGTCTATCCTAGAACATCAAACTTTAAAGTGTTCTTTGAAATCATATATTGTAACTCTTTATAGTTGAGGGAAAACTTGGGAAGGTGAAATGCTGCTGGGCTAGTACAGTGAAATTAATTCCTGAAGTGTTTTATGCGATCTATATTACACACTTAAAACTATAGGAATAGATTTATTATAATTGATTGCTCATAGAGCAAAGCTGTTGTCTTAAAAACTATGTGAAGAGAGGTTTGTATAATAATGATTACCCATATAACTCGGTTACTCAATAGCTGTGATTTTTATTGAGTGAAGCCATGCCTTTAAAAGTCACACTGTTGGGGCGCCTGGGTGGCTCAGTCGGTTAAGCAGCCGACTTCGGCTCAGGTCATGATCTCGCGGTCCGTGAGTTCAAGCCCCGCATCGGGCTCTGTGCTGACAGCTCAGAGCCTGGAGCCTGTTTCAGATTCTGTGTCTCCCTCTCTCTGACCCTCCCCTGTTCATGCTCTGTCTCTCTCTGTCTCAAAAATAAACGTTAAAAAAAAAATTAAAAAAAAAAATAAATAAAAATAAAAGTCACACTGTTGAAGTGAGCTGGTCTGCAGTCTATCTTAATGGCATTTCAGTATTGCTATTATAATACTGAATAGAGTCATCTTTTGAATTCACAAACTAACATTTGAGCAGATTTGAAGCAGAAATTGCATGTGGATTTTTTAATTACATTTTGAAAAATGTATTCATAATTGAGACTTTTCTACTTCAAGTAGTGTGAGCGGCATCTCCAGTTTAAGGAAAGGCAACTTATTAAGAGAGAGGTACAGAATAGAATTTGATGATCAGTTTGAAGAAAATGTTGGTCACTCTAAAAAGACATCTGCTATTTAGCCATTAGATTTCAAAGTGATAAAAAATTTCTTATGCCTAAAGAATGAAATAGAAAAAGGAAATACTTAGGGTAATATATATTATGGGTTTTTTCTTAAGTTGAAAAAATACTGAAAAGATTTTGTCCCCAGAGATAAATGTTTTTTAATATATTTTTAAGTTTATTTATTTATTTTGAAAGAGAGAGTTGTAGGAGGAGCAGAGAGAGAGGGAGAGAGAGAATCCCAAGCAGGCTTCACACTGTCAGCACAGAACCCAATGCAGGGCTTGAACTCACGAACCGTTAGATCATGACCTGAGCCAAAATCCAGAGTGGGACACTCAACTGACTGAGCCACCAGGTGCCCCTCTAATATTTTTTAAATTAGATTCTTTGTAATTTCAAAAATGTATATATTTTTATTATTGCTCTTGTAATTGTTCGATACATTCAGTCATTAGAGAAGTATTTATAGAGCACCTACTGTCTGCCAGCTACCATACTAAGTTATAAGGTTGTAGTGATTAACCAAAGCTTTACTATAGCTTACTTTGTAGTGAGGATAAAGATAATAAGTAAGGAAATAAACAGCTAGTATGCAAGGCAATGATAGGTGCTATAAAAAAAAATTTAAAGAGTTGGGGTACAGAGAATAGGAAGGGATCTAATTGATATGGAGTAGTCCAGGCAGACCATTTTAATAATTTAGCAATGTAATGACTTTTAATATGTATTGATCTTGTGAGAATAATTACTTTAAGAAGTACTCCTCAACCGAGCTGGGTAAGTTTTTGAGCAAAACAGTTCTATATTGTTTGGCAAAAGCTGATGAAACAGAAGAAAAGGTGTTATGTAAATATTAAATTTCATGCCATTAAAGCATTAACTCCTAAGCTAACTACACATTTTTAATAAAGTATTTGGCCCAAGAATTGAATTAAATCTGGGAAATAATTTCCATAAAGCTCTTTCTAACATGGGCACTATAACAAGCTACTGTATCAATAGATAATTTTTTAATGTTTTTTGTTACAATGAAGATTTTTCTCCAAAGTGCCCATGCTTAGACAAGCTTAACCTTAGGCAAAATTATTAAATAGAGATCTAGCTGTAAGGGATTTTGAGTAAATTCTATCTTTGAAGACTATTTTCCAACTTTGCTTGCTTAAATTCTCTCCATTTGTCAGCATTTCCCTTATTCAACTTGACATTTAAAATTTTTGTAGCCATATTAGTGTTTTTAACTCTTTATTTAAATATTTTATTTTATTATGACTTATTTTATCCTCTTTCTGAATTCTGATTTGTTTTTTCTTTGGTTAAATTTGCTAGAGGTAAGAGAAAATATTGGCAAATGTTTTTAGGAGCTGGATCTTTAGTCTGTCATTTTATTTCTTAATTCTTCAGTGTCTCCTCTAATCTTTATTATTTCATGACTCCTTTTAGAGGGCTGATTTGATTTTCATCTTGAGTAGATTGCTTAATGCATATCTATCCTTTTAAATAATCGATGCATTTAGAAAGTTATAAATCTTACAACAGAGGAAGTATCCCTCCTCCTATGACTATCTAAGCCATCTGCTGCACTCAGGTGCCATTCTTTTCCTTTTATCAGAGTCTTCACTGTTTTTTGCTCCAGTGGTTCTCCTTATAGTCATCAGTCTCTTCTTCCTACTGGATCATTCTCATCATTCCAATATGCTTCATATTTTTAAAAAGCAACAAATAAAGAAGTAAGCAAAACCATTACTTTGATCCTTCACCTCTTCCAGCTACAATCCCATTATGCAGCCTCACTGTTCAAATTTTCTTTTTTTTTTTTTAAGTTTACTTATTTATTTATTTTGAGAGAGAACGAGCAGGGGAGGGGCAAAGAGAGAGAATCCCAAACAAGTTCTGCACTGTCAGCACAGAGCCCTACACAGGGCTCGAACTTACAAATTGTGAGATCATGACCTGAGCTGAAACCAAGAGTTGGTTGCTTAACTGACTGAGCCAACCAGGTGCCCCACTGTTCACATTTTCTGAATGAGTTGTCTATACATGTCTTCTCTTATTCCTCTCATATCCCGTTAACCTTCAACCCACCACAGTCTGGCTTTGGTCCCCACTCCTTTACTGAGACTCCTCCTATCTTATTTGGCAAATTTTTTATGTTGCCAACTCCAGTGGACATATTTCTTTGCATATAATACTTGACCTCTTATTTGACATTGTGACCATGCCTTTTGCCATGAAATACCTTTATCTTTTGACTTGCCTGTCACCAGACCCTGTAGATTTTCTACTTCTTCGTTGGTTATTCCTTTTCAGTCTCCTTTAGTGGCTTCTCCACTACTAGACTTCTGTTAGAGGTTTTGGAGCTGGGATCAGAGTTCCAGAAACATTTATCCAACTATCTGACATCTCCACTTAGATGTCTCAAAGTATCTCTAACTTAACATAATGAAAAATGAACACCAATTTTTAAAATATAACTAATGAAGAAGTGTGATAAGATGACTAGATACAAGATAAATGTACTCAGTACTTTTGTTATAATTGCAATAACCATGTGGAAATGGAACTAGAAATAAAATATTGCATTTACTACAGTGACAAAAAGAAAGAAAAGAACATGATAAAAAGTTTTGTAAGAAAGGCACAGAACCTATAGTCAAAAGATTTCAAAATCTTATTGGTGAGCATGAGCTCTGAACAAACTAAACAGCATATATGCTTAGATGTGAAGCCTTAATATCATAAAATGCCAATCATTTCAAAATTAATACACAAATTTAATGCAATTTCAATTAGAATCTCAATAGGGTTGGGGCTTTTTGTTGAGAAAAGGATTGGGTAGAATTACTTTAAAGTATATAGAGAAGGGTAAATATCTAAAATTAGCTTTAAAAATTATTCTAAAAGGATATATATGGAGATAGGAACTTTAATGGATATTAAACATCTTATAGGTAGACTATAATTAAGACACTGTACTATTGGCATAAAAGTAGATAGTAGGGTCACCTGGGTGTCTCAGTCTTAAGCATCCAACTCTTGATTTTGGTGGGATCTCATGATCTCATGGTTGGTGGGATCGAGCCCCACATTGGGCTCTGTGCTGACAGCATGGAGCCTGTTTGGGATTCTCTCCCTCTCTTTCTGCCCTTTCCCTGTGCTCTCTCTCTCTCTCTCTCTGTCTGTCTCAAAATAAATAAGCATTAAAAAAATAGACAAATAGAACAATTAGCATCCCCAAATTGATCTCTGTATATGTGAGATGCTAATTAAGAACAAAAGTAATACCTCAATTCAGTGGAAAAGGGTGGTTTACATTAAAATTATATGGCTAATAGAAGACTCATATTAGAAATAAAGAGCGCCAATAAATCAAAAAGATCAAGAGACAAACAAAGGCCCTGTCACAAAAGGATGTCCAAATGCCCAGTAAATACAAAAAGTTACCCAATAACATTAATAACGAGAAATGTAAAGTAAAATCAAATGGGATTTCACTACACACCCATCAGTATGACTAACATTAAAGACTGACAATCCCAGTGTTTATGGAGTAACTGGAATCCTCATATGGTTGTAGGAGTGTAAATCAATAATAATCAAAGTTGAACATATGCATACCTTATGATGTAGCAGTTTTGTTTCTGTGTATATATACTCAATAGGAATGCATATACATGTGCACCAGATAACATGGACAGGAGTGTTCATAGCAGGATTACTTCTAAAAATCTAAAACTAGAAACAACTAAAATGAGCAATAGAATGCATTTTTTTGGTTGTATGTTTATATAGTGAAATACTGTATAGCTATAAAAACCAACTATCAGCTGCTACAGGCAGCAACACAGATGAATTTCAAAACAATGGAGAGAAAAGAATTCTTTTATGTAAAGCTGAATGGAGATGATGGCAAGATCCTTATGCACTACTGCGGTGGCATTTCTCCATTATGAGGGTCTGTACCATGAACTGCAAGATGTTTGCCATTTCCACCCATTTAATGTCTGTAGCACTCTGGTCATCAAACAACTACAAATTTCCCCCTGCCCCCGTGACTTACAGAATCCCTTTTTGGGGGTGTAGGAGTGGAGGGTTGGTGCTACCTCTGTTGAGAACCACAAAGCTAGAGTAATTGGAGGAGCCTCTTGGGGCAGTAGTGCCTGTGCTAACCTCAAAAGATGAGTAAGATCTTGAGGTTTATGTATTTATTTTGAGAGAGAGAACGAGAGCAAGGTAGGGGCAGAGGGAGGGGGAGAGAGAGAGAATCCCAGGCAAGCCCGTGCTGGCAGCACGGAGCCCGACATGGGGCTCGAACTCATGAGCCTTGAGATCATGACCTGGGCCAAAATCAAGAGTCAGTTGCTTAACCAACTGACCCACCCAGACACCCCAGGATGAGTAATATCTTAAAACCAGAGACCTTGGGACACAAACAGCATATAGAAGAGGGAGCAACATAATGTAGACTCTATCTCAACCAAAGAAGCAATGTGTCCTTGTTGGAAAATGGTTAGAAATAAAGGTGGATAGAATGGAGTTATGACAGGTTAGCAGACAGAGAAAGTCATTTTACTCTTGAATGCATCCTTCATGCTACTGCCAAATTAATTTTTTAAAACAGTGCCCCGTTCAACGGTCCACTTGTTATTGCCTATGAGCCTTTACACCTTTGCTTTGTGCTCAAGGCGTTTTATCTCATCGTATTCATTCCAATTTATGTCTTTTTGCTCCTTAAAATTAATTAGGTATGTCTGGCTGGCTGGTCCATTGCTGTTTCCCCCCCCTTTCTTTGTCAATATGCTCACTTCATGTTTTTATTAATATCTTCCTTCTTTAATAAAATCTATCCCCATTCTGTCTGTATAGCTTACTATCCCTAGAGGCTTTCTCCCTGATGAAACTGGCCCATGCCACTCCACACCATCCCGATACCTTCTTTCTGTTTCTTACAGTATTTATGGTTTGTTCTACCATATTGAGCACAAAATTGTAGATAGCTTTTCATGCCTCTCATTCTTGTTTCTCTGAATAATTTTTATTCTTCTCGAGAGCTGTGTGAGGTTAAGATCTATACCTCCCAGTATTGTTGTAAGCCTCCAAAACAGACTTTTTTTTTTTTCTGGTCAGTTGATAATAGGCATTGTCTTCCGAGTGAAATAGCATTAGATGCTGAGCATCTTGAAAACTCAATTTCTCTATTTGTAGATCACAGTATATTAATATTGCAACATTGTAATGTTTCTTATATTTAAATTATCAAATGCTTTTTGTGTCAGTAACTTGATTGAGTTCTTTTTGAAGGTAGGAACCAAGATGTTATGCAACTGTGTCCCTCACAACGCTTAGTAGGGTGTCTGGCTCATGGTAACTATTCAGTATTTTAAATTTTGATTTTTTTATTTGCTTTATCAGCTTGCCTTAACTGTCACCATCTTCAGACTATTTTTCTGTTTTGCTAACAACAGAGGGCACCATTAGGGTACTTGTACACTCAAGAAGTAATCCTGTCCCAGTCCTGGGTAGCTTTCTTGAACTACACTTTCCTCCTTCTAAGTGGTGTCATAGAAATTTGGAAACTATACTAAATTAAAGCAGCCCAATCCCAACTATAGGGCAATACTGGCTTCAAGTTGTTTATTTGAAGAAAAGAGTAAGTACTGTCATATTTTGATCCTGTGTAGTTTTCAGACTTTTTCTTTCTCCTTTTTCCTATTCTTTGCTCAAATGAAATCCTACCCCAGATCTTACTGTATTAATTAAATACACTCCTTTCCTGAAGGAAGAAGATAGAAACTGAAAGCCACAAACTGGAGCCCCACCTTTTTATCCCTCCCCCTCCCTTCCCCCCAAAAAGCACAGTTTAAAAGTCATTATTACTCATCTAATTAAACATGCTTTTTAAAAATGATTATTTTGTGATATCTCATTTAGGAATTTAGTATAAAAATAGAAACATTTTAGTTTTACAGTGATTTTTATGTACAAAGGAAAATGCTCTGGAATAAATTCCTTGTTGTAGCAATGAAAGAGTTAATACACTAAGCAGCAGAGACTGAGATATTGCAACGGGATAGTGCTTTCAGTTTCTGTCACTTGTGGTTTAAGAAAAGAGGGGGGTGTTCTGCATTTGAAAGGACTTTAATGAATGCTGTCAGTGTTTGTGAGAGCTAATGGTCAGTATGGGAAAGGAGAAAGGGGGAAAGTGCTCTAGCTGCTTCAGGATAGGTGGATGAGAGTTTGCTCTGATTGAATGGAATGTTCCACCGTGTTTCATCGTTATTCATTCTCCTTTGTTCTTTATATTCCGCTATAGTCGTATAAAAGTTAATGTAGATATATATGTGAATGTGATTTATTTCCTTTCAATCTGTTTATTGTGCACAGCAGGGCATAGACTTCTCTTGTCTTGGTTGGATGCACAAATCTGTGTGCAGTGCTTTTTGCCCGTTGCCTAGACGATCACTTGGTTTCTCTGAGGATGTCTGGTTCTCGTAAAGAGTTTGATGTGAAGCAGATTTTGAAAATCAGATGGAGGTGGTTTAGCCATCAAGCATCATCTAATTCTACAGTTGACAGCCAGCAGGGAGAATTTTGGAATCGAGGACAGACTGGAGCAAACGGTGGGAGAAAGTTTTTAGATCCATGTAGCCTACAATTGCCTTTGGCTTCAATTGGTTACCGAAGGTCCAGCCAACTGGATTTTCAGAATTCACCTTCTTGGCCAATGGCATCCACCTCTGAAGTCCCTGCATTTGAGTTTACAGCAGAAGATTGTGGCGGTGCACACTGGCTGGATAGACCAGAAGTGGATGATGGCACTAGTGAAGAAGAAAATGAATCTGATTCCAGTTCATGCAGGTTGATTATTTTCTTACTGTTAGAAATGGGGCATGGGGGTATATTCTCTATAGTGTTAATAATTTAGTGTTATTATTTATGTATGAAATCTATATAGCACTGCATGTATACACATAATACCTTGGTATGCATATATGGTACTTTTGCTAGGGTTTATTAACATGTTCTAATACTAATTTCAATTCTGTAAATTATAAAGACAACAAGTAGCATTCATTTTGAAATATCTTGTGTTCCATATATAGATATCGTTCTGCCTGGAAAGTAATATATAGTAGCAATTTTATGCATCATTGCCTTGCAGTTTGCTTCATTCATTCACCTTCTATAGTCATATGAAAACTGTAGGAGACATGACACTTTAGTTTGCAGCAGATTAGTGAGTCATGTTTTAATTTTAATGAAAATGAAAGGATTTACAAGGAGATGCACATTGTAGTTGTCAATAATTTTTTTACAGCATTGTAGTTACAATAATATTTTTCTTATGGTTATTTCTCTTTGTCCTGTCTATGTTGTAGCTCTCCAGACTAATACAGAAAATACAGTAACATGTCTCTTTCTAAGATGACAGCTGCTAATTCCTGTTACCTTCACTTCACTGAAAATTGTGCTGTTTAGGGAAGTGAAGGGCATTCCTTCAGGAGAGGAGCTAGATGTGGTTAATGGGTGAAGGCAGAGCAAGAAGGGGAAGTGAGTTTGAGGAGAGAACATAAAGAATAAATTGGTGATTTCACAATGACTTCATTCATCTTCACCTTTGGAACCTGGCTTTATCTTTGAAATGAATTTTCTCATTAATCAGTTTAAACTACTACACTATATATTATGTAATAAGTTATAGCATGAAAATCATCTTTCTGATTCAGCTTCATTCAGGAATATTTCTAAATATTTAAAGGCTATTGTTTGTCTAATTTGATTACTGGATTCTTCTTTTAAAATTTCTTTCAGGTTTTGATAACACTTGTAATTTGTATGGTGATTATTGTCAATTATAGGCATCATAAGAGATGGAGACAAAATGAGTTCATATATTCAAGTACCTATTACTTGGGGATATTTACTGCCTTCTCTTCTAACCTTCAGAACATGGAATTCTGAACTGTGGTGTTGGAATAATAATAAATATAGACCAGTCATCTATAATCATTTGTATACTGGAGAGAGGGGCATATCTTTACATAGGTAACTAGTGTATTTAATTTTTAAACAACGTAATTAGTTTGTGATTTGGCATTATCTTAAGTGAATAGGAGACACAAATAATTTTAATATGGAGAGCAGTTGAGTTAGTGTGGTTTCATTGCTTTGTATTTTCTTTGGAGACTTGTTGCCATAAAGAGAATAATAATGTATATAATAAAAGGTTCACGGTGTATCATTTTTGTGGAAAACCAAAAAATAATCATCTTTCCATTTGAAAATCAATACACTGTATCAAGAATATTTTAACAAAATCAGAAAAACAAAGCATTTATTTATCACCATAAATTTAAAAAATCTTAACCTGTAACTACTACTTGGAGAGATTATACATATGTGAACATATACAATGTATAAAGTTGGAAAGGTTATACACACCTTGGTTGCTATAATTTACTTTCTTACAACAAAGGTTGTATGCATAACTAATGATTATTAAAATTAAGTTAATGTATTCTTTAGTATCCATATCAAAATATCATCTTAGTGGGATATTCATTATGAAAGAAAAAGGTTGCCTTTTTTTTTTTTTTTTAGTGAGAGATTATGCATAATTCAAGAATATAAAATTGACATTTTTACTTACAGGGGATATAAAAGTAAGAAAATGGTATTTTAAAAAGTCTAAATGTAGTTGCTTTAAAAATGCTAATCAAGAAGATTGAGAAGGTAAATAATAAGATGGGACTAAATAATTTAGATTTGCAGTGACCAAACTAATCTTAAAATTATAATTTCAAAAATAAAATGTACTTTTAAAAAGTCTCTGATTTTTAGATATAAGAAGGGAAATGTGTCAAAGCATCTTAATATTCCCAAAGGTTTTGAAATCTCTGTCCTAACATATTATTGCAAAAAGGGAAAAAATCCCACCATTCTGGATTTAGAATTGACATTTGTGTGTCGCTATTACTCCTCTGTTTTATACTAGATTAAATATATCTGATTCTCACATCTTCCTTCAGTCCTTCAGCTCGGAGTCTTTGATCTTTGTCATCAGGATATATGTATTTGCCCCCAGCTTTGTGATTAAGTGAGCAGTCTCTGGGTGGTTGCCCTTCTACTGTAAACAAATCAAAAGCTGTCACTGTTAATGTCAAAAGAAGCTATGCTGACATTCATCACATTTTTGTATATAACTGGGAATAATTCTTTTTCTTACATAATATTTCCAAAAAGAAAACATAGTAAACATTTTATTTGAGTATATTGTAGATTGGTATTTTAAAATGTCAAAGACATAACAGGGAGATACTTAACGGTAAAGAGACAATTTCTTTTTTAAGCATTCGTGTTACTTACATAGGTAAATCTGAGAACTTAGATTGAAATTTTGAGTTATTAGAAAGAAAGGGAAAACAGCTGAGTGGTTTTACCTGCACAAAAATGCCAGCACTTACAGTGGGTCTGTGCAATTCAAGGTAGTAGTTAAAAGCATCGTAGGTTCCCTGTGTTTGATTAGTTGTATTCTAACAAGAAGAAATGTCTGTCTCAGCCCTTAGACTTGCGCTCATTTCTCCTGCCACACATCTAAGTGATTTAAAAGTTTTTATCTTTTGACTTTGATCTTGGGTCTGTAACCTAGCCAGCATTTTCTCCGTGGGAATCATCTAAGTCCATTACATTGACATTAAAATACAACACTTATTTTTTATACCGTGAAGAATTTTAGATCCTAAGTGAGAGTTGCCTGCCACCTTTTATGTGAGTACTAGGTTCCTAAGCCCTTAATGCAGGATGAATTCTTACCAGGGCCAGCAAAGTTTACATTTTGACCTACCTTGTGACCATAGATTAATACTAACACAGTTTATACTTCACTTGATTTGCCAACTTTGAACTTATGTCATTTTTGACATATTGGGGGAAATTTCATTATTTCCAGCTTTGTTCATAAAGTTAGACCTTAATATTTTACATGTCAGATCTCGATATCATACTTTAGGCAATATGCATAAAATATTACTGTACTTTACAAATATTCAAAACTAATAATAGCTAATACTGACTGGCTGCTTAGTATCTGTGAGGCACTGTTTTATGCATTTTAGTATTAAGTCATTTGGTCTTCACAACAAATTTCTGAGATAGCCACTGTTACCATTCTAATTTTAGAGATGAAACCAATGAAGAACAGAAAGGCTAGATAACTTCCTCCAAGTTTGTAAGTGAAATAAAACTGCATTTAAAAAAAATGAACTTTGTGTTTTTACAACTGTTTTAGATTTACAGGAAAGTTGCAAAATAGTGTAGTGAATTCCTACCCTCAGTTTTTCCTATTTTTAATATATTAGTGTGATACATATGTTACTATTAATGAGCCAGTGTTGATACATTATTATTAACTGAAGTCCATACTTTATTCAGATTTTCTGAATTTCTACCTAATGTCCTTTTTTTTACTGTGGGATCCTCTCCAGAATCCCAGAATCCCAGAATCCCATGGTGTATTTAGTTAGCATGTCTCCTTAGGCTCCTCTGGGCTGTGACAGTTTCTCGGACTTTCCTTCTCTTGAAGGAGAAATGTTAGTCAACATCATATCAAGGATACATACTATCAACCTCACTTACACTGTTGATATTGACCTTGATCACTTGGAAGTGGCTGCATTTTGAGCCCAAGCAATTAAGATGTAGATTTCATGCTCACACACCAGTAGGCAGTTGTCTGTGACTATTTCATCACTAAGTTCAGCTTGGATTAACATAATAGTTAATGATTCATTCTAAACCAATTTCACTTTCTCTCCTCAGCTAATCTTCTTAGCCTGGTTCTTGAAAATGCCAAGCCTGGCTGGCTAACAGGTATAGTTCCTTAACATGGCCACAACTCTTTATCCACAGTCTTCCATCTGACCCATCTTAATTGGCTGCTCATTCCTTTGTGTTTCAATTACAGATATCCTTGCTATTCTTTAACTCTTCTTGAAGCATTTAGGTCCTCCTCGAGGCTTTCCCAACAAGGGGTTATCTCCACTTTTTTTAAGCGCTAGCTACCTTCTTTTCTTAACCCTCTTTATGTTGTCTCCACATCTCCTTGTTTGAACCAGTCTATTATTTCTGGTATGGTCTGAAATTTAAATCCTCTACATTTCCACATGAAACGAATTCTGTTTCCGGGGATTGCAAAGAAGTTCAACTGTAATGTACTTGTATCTGGGAAGGTTGTATTGCATGTTCTGTCACACATATATGCCCAAATCATAGCATGGATTCCCTTGACCTAAAACTGAGGAACACATGTGTGTGTGTGCACATGTAGGTGTGTATGTGTATGTGTTAAATATTTAGTATACAGTGCAAGGAGCTCATGAACCTTCTAAAGCATCTCTGTATGCTGCATCACTGTGCCTTCTTAGTTTTAAGCAACTGAAATTGGCTGGTTTAACAGAATAGGAATTTGTTGGAATCATATGAGTTCGCAGAGCTGCTGAGAAAGCTGAAGAATCAGCCTAGGAAAAAGGATTGGTGCTACAATTGCACAACTGGCCTTTATAACTCCAAATTTTAAAGGCAGAGAAACTGCCTTTATGCCACTTATTGCTTGTACTTTATTTTCATCCATTTGGAACTAGATAGCGAGGTTTTACAATTTTAATGTTAGGTATATTAGGCATGAAAACAATCACACCCTGCCACACACACACATATACACCCATATGCACATAGCCATATAATTTGGTCATTTAACTTTAGGGAGCATATTAGTAAGGGATAGGCTAAGATGATATAAACGAAGAGATTCAGAAGTACAGTGGCTCAAATAAAATAGAAGTTTATTTTTCTATTTCCTAACAGATAAGCAAGCAGCTCAGGGCTGATAAGTAGCTCTGCTTCACAAGTTTACACAGAGATCCAGATTCCTCCCATATTGTTTCTCCATCCTGTAGGATATTACCTTTTCTTCACATTCAAAGCTTACTCAACTCCTGCTCAAAGCTACTCAACTCTGCATTCTAGCCTGTGGGAAGGACCAACAAAAGAAAAGGGAAGATATTAAGCGAATAGCATAAGTTGCATGTATCAATTGTGCTCATATTCTTTTGTTGAAAACCTAGTCACATGGCCACAGCCAGTTGCAAGGGAGGCTCAGAAATGTGATCTTTACCTGGGTAGCGATGTGTCCAGCAAAATTCACTACTGTGGTAGAAGGAAAGAATGATTTGGGAGTTATAAACAACAGAGAGCAAGGGGTGAAGACAGCTGAATAGAGTTCTTTAGATAGAATTTTTTAATTAGTTTTTTCCATATTATGTAGTATTTTTACCACAGAGATGTTGGAAAATAGAGATAAGTATAAACAGAAAAATAAGAATCACTATCCTGCCATCCCAAAATAACAGCCATTAAGAATTTGGGGGGGCGCCTGGGTGGCGCAGTCGGTTAAGCGTCCGACTTCAGCCAGGTCACGATCTTGCGGTCCGTGAGTTCGAGCCCCGCGTCAGGCTCTGGGCTGATGGCTCGGAGCCTGGAGCCTGTTTCCGATTCTGTGTTTCCCTCTCTCTCTGCCCCTCCCCCATTCATGCTCTGTCTCTCTCTGTCCCAAAAATAAATTAAAAATGTTGAAAAAAAAAAAAAAATTTGGGGAAGTGTTCTTCAAGTATATTTTCTATACATATTTAATAAATATATGCATTTTTCAAGTGAAAATCTGAATCTTACCATAGATTCTATTTTGTAACCCACTTTTTTGCCCTGATGCAAATATTAAAATTAGGATTTTTTGTTGTTGTTGTTGTTGTAGAAGACAGAAGCCCAGCTCAAACTGACTAAAGCAAAAAACGAGAAATTTTTGGTTCATATAAATAAATTAAAAATCCAAGGTTAAAGCTTAGTTTTATTCATGGCTGAATGCAGATACTCAAATAACACCACAAATCTTATTACTCTTCCTCTCTAGATTCTGTTTTCCTTTGTGACAGCATTTTCTCGGGCAGGTTCACAGTATGGTAGCAAAAAAGCCACTAGCAGCTGCATGTTTACTTTTTATCAGCTTAGCAACCTCAATGGAAAGAGAGTGACTCTTCAAAGAGTGCCAGCTAACATCCTGAAATTGACTCTTACTGGCCTTGTTTGGGTCATGGGTTCATTCAAACCAATCATAATTGCTAGGAGATGTGATACTCTGTCCAACCCTGTTCAGGGGGAAGGTCCATCTCTTCCCAAGCCATGTGGACTGAGATAGGGGAATGTGTGGTTTCCCAAAAGGTAGACATGGATCTGTTACCATAAGAAGGGATCCTGGATAGGCAAAAACAACGTCCGCTAGAACAGTTTTCCATGTCGTTAACTGTTACATCTTTTTAAATGGCTGCAGCATCCTCCCCTGCACAGATACACCTTTTGTTTAACCAATGTTCTGTTTCTTTTTTAGAATTTGGGTTGTTTTCAGTATTTTCCTGTTAGAAACAGCCTGTGATAAACCTTCCCTGTAGCAAGATCTCTATTCATCTCTATACATACAAATGATTGTTTTCTTTGGATAAAGTCCCAAAGGTGTGCACGTTTTTAGGGTTTTTTATTTGTATTGTCAGAGTCATTTCAGGAACAATACTACTATTGTTTTTAATTTATTTCTGTTTTTGAGAGAGAGAGCACATGAGCAGGGGAGGGGCAGAGAGAGGGGGAAAGAATCTCAAGCAGGCGCTGCAGTCAGTGCAGAGCCCAACATGGGACTTGATCCCATGAATCCGGGATCATGACCTGAGCTGAAATCAAGAGTCAGACTCTAAACCGACTGAGCCACCCAGGTGCCCCAGGAACATTACTACTATTTTAATTCTCTGCAGCATTGTATAAGAGTACCCATTGGCCCTTTCCCTTCACACTGGTTATTATTTAAGACAATTTGATTCTTCTAAGACATTTAATTCTCTCCACCATAGATATTCTGGCCCTGGTACCAGGAAAAACTCCCTTAAATTCCAAAATCAAAAATATTTGTCTTGGGTGCCTGGGTAGCTCAGTCGGTTAAGTGTCCTACTCTTCGATTTCAGCTCAGGTCATGATCTCATGGTCGTGAGATCGAGCCCCATGTCTGGCTCTGTGCTGGGCGTGGGACCTGCTTATGATTCTCTCTCTCCCTCTTCCTCTGCCCCTCCCCTGTGCCCTCATGCACGCATGTTCTGTCTCTCTCAAATAAAAAGTATTTGTCTTGAGAAGGGAAGAGGTGAAGGTATTCTTTTGCCTTTCCTCTTGTCATTTCTTCTTATACACCTGCCTTGTCCTCCTCTTAAAGGACACAACCTCAAATCTTCTTACTTTCTTCTTCCTCACCCACTTAATTCCAAGACCCATTTCAGATCTCACTTGCTACTGGTTGCCTTTCCAAACACTATCTCATATTGATCTTTCCCTTCTCTATATTCCAATAGCACTTACACTCCAACTGGGGATATACAAAATGATCAGCTGGAGAAATGGCAAAAATAGATCTTCTATTTACATTTTATCTTATGCTTTTTTATTGAAGTGTAGTGACAAGCAATATTGTATTAGTTTCAGATCTACAACAGGGAGCATTTATATACATTATAAAGTGACCACCACAATAAATCTAGCTACCATCTGTCACCATACAGTTATTAGAATATTACTAACCATATTCCTTTATCTTATTCTTCAAAGCTCTATCTTTGCTATGTTTTAGAATATAAAAACTGTACAATGGTATCTGTATATCTTTTATAAATTAGTAACTATCTATATATTTGGGCACATGCTTAAAAGTATACTGAAAAGGACATGCATAAAAAAGATTTAGAGACTGCTAGCCTATACTAAGCAATTTACATTCTTATTTTACATTTGTGGTTTTGAATATTTGTAGAGGATGCCAAAAGATTCATGATCTAGTAATTTGCAATTTGCAAAAGCATGAATTCTGAATGCCAGAAGCTATGAGGCAGATAGCTAGGAGTAAATCACAGAGAGAGCAAGCCAAGCAGACCAGTTTGAGTCTCATGCAGCTTTGTTTTCTATTCAAATCTGCATACAGTGTAATTTTTATGAAGTGGTTTTTTAAACTTATTTTGAAAATTTACTCCATGAAGAAAGCTTAAAGCAAATTCTGATGATGAAAGTGAAGAAATCTAAGTAGTTTTTCAATAAAAGGCAATGTTGGTCTTGGTACGTGTTTTGTACGTGTGAGTGTCACATGTATGAAATCTGAGGAATTGCAAGGGTTAGGCAGTGTTGCTATTTAATTTTCTTTCTAGTTCATGAAACTTTTCAAATTCCTTCACTAAAGATTCTATCTTTGTTTGCAGCCCCACAGTTTCTAACTTCTGGTGCAATATTGCCTATTAAGAGTTACTCTGGAAATAGTTGATGAGTTTATTCTGTTTAATACTTGCCTCCTTGCTATGTTTAGGCATTTTCATGACTTACAAGTTCATTGTCTACTGCAGCAGGGCAGTAAGCTAAAAATTAAATGTTTCTTTGTAGCTTGGAAATATTCAGCAATGCATAGTTCTCCACAGTGAATATCCATTATGAAAGATTTTAATGATTTACCATTGTAGTAACATCATATAACTAAAACAAAGCAGAGATGTTAGATGTGTTTCCTCTGTTATGTGGAAGATTGTATAGAATCTCAGAGAAATATATTTTAAATGCTCTGTAAGTGGCCTATTCTTAAATGATCGTATTGTGGGTTTTGATGTCTACTGGGTTTACAAAAGACCATTTTAATTAGGAAGTATGAAATTTAGTTATAAAATTGATAATGCTGGGGATCATTTTTTAAAAAGACAACCAACAAACCAGCCAAACAACATTGTATAAAAACAAAAGATAGGCCTTTCCATTTGCCAGTGAAAACATAGGATCTACCAACAGCTTACCTTGACTGTGTACTTTGTGCTAGAGCTATGCATTCATCATTTCATTTAATAATCCTCCCATGACAGATTCTCTAAAGAAAGTACTAGGTATTACTTATTCCTATTTTGCTATTGAAGAAGTTAATAGAACTTTCTGCATTGATGGAAATGTCCTATATCTGTACCATTCATTTTGGCAACCATTAGCCCCCTGAGGTTATTGAGCATTTGAAATATGACTAGTCTATCTACTAGAACTGAATGTTTAATTAAATTTAATTGTAATTAAATTGTAGGGGCGCCTGGGTGGCTCAGTCAGTTAAGCATCTGACTTCAGCTTAGGTCATGATCTCACAGTTTGTGAGTTCAAGCCTGCGTTGGGCTCTGGTGCTGACAGCTCAGAGCCTGGAGCCTGCTTCAGATTCTGTGTTTCCCTCTCTCTCTGCCCCTCCCCCACTCTCTCTCTCTCTCTCTCTCTCTCTCTCTCAAAAATAAAGATTAAAAAAACATTTTTTTAAAATTATAATAGCACTATGAGGCTAGTGGCTAATTTACTGGAAAGCACAACTCTAGAATTTTCCTAAAATGTTCACTACCCTATACCTCTCCCGTTCAACTCTCCAAACCAAAATACATAACAGGAAAAGAAATGATAAGGAAATACTAACATTATAAATTACATGGAGCCATAGTATTAAAAGCAGTCTGATTAGCCAGGGATAGAGATGGTGATCTCTGTCCCATGAAAACCTAGAAGACTTTTCTCTTACACCTAGCAAAAGGGTAGTCATATAGAAGTAAACATTTGTCTAAAATTCTTAATTATATTATCTGTCTGTGAAATCACCCTCATTCATATTATACCATCCTCCTCCTTTCATACCCTCAGAGTATATACAGGGAGCTTCATCCTTAAGGATGAAGGTAGGCAAGAATTTCCATTTCTTTGTGAGTGGTTTGGGCAACACTCAATGCTTCCTGATCCTGGCTCTGTAACCGGCTGCCTGTGTGTCTTTGGTTGATTACATTGGCCATTTTGGGCTGTGGATTTTATCTCAAAATAAGGGAATTGGATTAAATGCAACTAGATTTCTCCTAGATGTAAAAATTCTATATATAGTTTTTCTAATGGCCAAGGTCCTATAGTTGTATGGAGATGTGGTAATTTTTTTAAGTTTAATTCTTGCATTATCAAAAGTGTGTATGTAAACCCCCTGATTTCTTAAAACAAGAAATGCTAGAAAGCTGTGCAGCTCTTTAAGTCTTTTGAGTAGCTGTTTCTTCCTCTTTCATGATCCTTTTGTGAATGGATGGCTTCACTTTTCCATGTATACAAATCAGAAGCCTGCACCTCTTTTGATCTTTCATTTGTAGCAGTGGATTGAAGTGATTTCTATGCCCAGAGATCTCAGTTATTAATTGTCATATTGAAATAATATGTTTATTTAATAGGTGATGGCAGTGGAAGCCTTGAAAAGGAAATAACAAAGTTTGAAATGTTATTTTAGAAACAAAAGTTGTTGTTTGTTAATATGTATATGTATAAACGATTTTGATGTGTTACCTTTATGTTCATTTTAAAAATGACAAATATTCCATTAAGTTCAACTAGTTCATTTAAAATATTTTAGTCAAGGGCACCTGGGTGGCTCAGTCAGTTAAGCGTCCAACTTCAACTCAAGTCACGATCTCTCGGTTTGTGAGTTCGAACCCCACGTGGGGCTCTGTGCTGACAGCTCAGAGCCTGGAGCCTGCTTCAGATTCTGTGTCTTCCTCTGTCTCTACCCCTTCCCCCATTCACACTCTGTCTCTCTCTTTCTCAAAAAAAAAAAAAAACCATTAAAAATAAAAATATTTTAGTCAAAAATTCAGTTTACACATGTTTAAAGTATCTATTGTGTAAAGTTGTAAGTTCATCAAATGCTGATTTGTATAATGTATTTGTCTCTCCTTGAAGTGCACACCACTGCCCTTCAGCCTGTGATGTGTGTTCAGATCGCCTGTAGGGCTTTCAAAAAATGTGATGTTCAGGTCCTACCTCAGACCTAGTGAATCAGTCTTAGGGAATGAGGCTCTGAATACAGATGCTGAAAGGCTCCCCAAGCTATTCTTATTCATTCCAGAGGTTAAAGAACCCAACATCCTGAAAGTTCTTGACAAGGAAAGAGATGGCCTATTTATTAATTGGGCTTATACCAACATCAAAACTAGCCTGTAATGATATTATAAAGCTCTATTGTTCTTTCAGAATTTAACATTGATTAGAATTTATGCTTGGATAATGGCAATTCATCACTCAAAAACATTCAGCTAACTCATTGCCTCGCCATTACTGAGAATTTAATATAAGAAATGTGATCGGAAATGTGGGAACCCTAAGAAAGAAGCACTTGATTTATTTACTTGATCTTGTTCTTGAAATAATTTGTGGTTTATGAAAATTAAATTTTCTAATTTTCTTTCATTCTTAGATCAGTAAAACTCTTAAAATCACTTGTCAATGTTTTGACAATATAAAACTTCATTTTATTGAAAAATATTTTAAATCTTCAAATCATTATTCACCAGTTACCGTCATTTGTTATTGCTCATGTTTTCTCCTAGATTTTAAAATAATTTTTAATTCTCATTTATTTATAAATACACATATATTTACATATTACTTTATTTTTATAATAATTATCTCAAATGTAAGTTTGAGTATATTATATTGGATTTCCAAAGTCATTACACCAATATTCATAGTGTATGACACATGCATTCTAGATAATATATATTTTGCTTCTGTTATTATTATTGACAGTTTTCCTCCCAGAACATTTTTTAGGGCCCATATTTATATGCATTAAAAACGTGTTGGGCTGGGAGAATTTAGGAGAGATATGTATTAGTCAATATACTGCTACCATCTAAGACAGATAAATCTCAATACAATGTGAGAATTCTTGTGACTATAACCTATATGAATGTTCTTACCTGAGTGATCTTCCATGTGTCTATACTACCTCTTCCTTGATCTAAGCCCTCAGTCCTCTCCATTCAACTCCTATAAGAGAAGGAAAGCACGAGAAAGGAACACCTGCTCTTAGCCACTTTAGCCTGGAGGTGACACAGTTCATTTCTATTATAAGACCACACCTATCTCTGACAGAGGCTGGGAGATGCAGTCTAGCTATTAAAAGTAAAAGGGTTTTAAAGGTGGACAGGCCTGTTTCTGTCATGTATGAACTGCATGACTCCTGGCAAGGCACTTGCTCTCCTTGGCTTCAGTTCTCTTTACCTTAAACATAAAAGATACAATGACTTTTTCTTTTTTGGTAAGATTACTAGTGGTTTATATTAGGAATATTCTCTTAAGATACGATGAGAATTGAATCAACAAAGCATTTGTCAAAATCATAATTATCCCTAAAAGTAGATCTGACAAGAAATGAGAGCTAAGTTACGGCATAGTCAGTGGTTATGTAATTAATTGCATAGCCAATGGATGTTGATTATGTGATTCAAGTGATCGTGGGGGTGGTGGAGAGGGGTGGACCTAGAACTTAATTCTTGATGTTAACCTTTTTACTTTTTCACCATTTCCATCAGTAAATCATATGAAAACTCACACTTCTCAAATTATAATTTGGAAATCTCAAATAATTTTTAGATATCTGGGTTAGACCATCAAATTTCCTTTACCTATAATGTAAGTTGTAGTTTACCTGGGCTTTTGAATAATGATTAGAGGGTCAAATGAATTATTTATAACATTATTTTTATGACAGTGTACAGTTGACCCTTGAACAATATGGGAATTAGGGACACCAACCACACACATTTGAAAATCCCCATATAACTTTTGATTCCCTGAAAACTTAACTATAGTCTGCTCTTGACTAGAAACCTTAAAAATAACAGTCAATTAACATATATTTTGTATATTATATATATTATATACTGTATTCTTATAGTAAAGTAAGCTAGAGAGTAAAGAAAATGTTATTAATATCATAAGGAAGAGGGGCACCTGGGTGGCTCAGTTGGTTGAGTGTGGACTTCAGCTCAGGTCATGATCTCACAGGTTTTGAGTTCAGGCCCCACACAGCAGAGCTGTTACCTCTGTGCCCTCTCTCTGCCCCTCCCCTGCGTGTGCTCTCTCTCTCAAAAAAAAAAAAAAAAAAAAAATATATATATATATATATATGTATATATATATATATATATATATATATATCATAAGGAGAAAATACATTTTTAGTACTGTACTATGTGTACTGAAAAAAATCCACGTGTAAGTGGACCCACACAATTCAAACCTGTATTAGTCACGGGTCAACTATGTTTTATATTCTAAACAGTTACCCTATAAAATGAACTGTGGAATATAACCCATTTTTAAGTAAAGGGTGGCTTGGATTTATATCTCTAAAATAGAAAGAATAATGTCTTACACCCTGAAATATAATGTTAGGAGATACAACTATCATTATGAATATAACTTGGCTCTTTTTCAACAGAGATATTATGTTGACCAGTAAAAAGATCTCAAAAACAGACATCACAAAGAGTATGTATAGTTACTAATAGGTGTCACATTCACTCACAATGTTTACAAGACACATGCATTTTTTGAGCCATCATTGAATTTAAAAGGCAAAAATGAATCATTACACGTTACTGTTGACTGATAGCATCAATTACTTCTATTACATTTAAAGGGTTTTAAAGGACGTGATAGAAAATATATTTTCAATGTGATAGTAATATTTCAAAAGGTGTGTTCTCTTTCTTTTCAGGACTTCCAATAGTAGTCAGACATTATCATCCTGCCATACTATGGAGCCATGTTCATCAGATGAATTTTTCCAAGCCCTTAATCATGCGGAGCAAACATTTAAAAAGATGGAAAACTATTTGAGACATAAACAGTTATGTGATGTAATTCTAGTTGCTGGTGATCGCAGAATTCCAGCTCACAGGTAAATTGTTTTCTAAGTCTCTATATGTGAGAAGTATTTCCTTGCTAACTTAGTGATGTATGTTGAGATAATTTGTTCCAACTAACTATTAGGATAGGATGCTTTTGGGAAAGGGTATCTTTCATGGAATTTCTACAAAGAAAACAGTGCATGTGAAATTATTACACATTAAATGACCCCAGAAAGGTCACTTTCCCTCTGCAGAATAACAAAAACAAAGCACACTAGCCTCAGATTGGTCAGTATTGTTTGGTATAGATTTCAGCTACTGTGAGCAGCTTTCCTCCTAAATTCTACCTATTAAATAACTTTAAACAAACTCAATGGAAATGAGAGCTGTGAGTATTTAGAAGCAAAAAAGCTAGTGGAAGGAAATGGCAAAACCTGTGAAGAGTTTTAAAATAGTGACACCTGTTCCAACTTCTATTTGCTGACTTCTCTAAGAAATATGAAAAGCAGTGATGCTACTATTTTTTGAAATAAGAAAAGGAAAAGAGAGGTGTTTAATAATGAATATTTCATTGTTTCTTTTCATAATTCCATATTCAATTGTTCAGTGTTAATCACTGTGAGGACCTCAAAGGGTTATTTTTTTTATGCTTTCAAAAACTAACACTCTGTCTGAAAGGTTTTCTTAAACTTTCCAAAGTGGAAGTGAAATCGTTAGGAAAAATGGGCTTGTTCTTAGTTTCCAGTGATTCGATGAGTATACATTTATTGAGATGCTACTAGATACTGTGACAAAAAGCATTGGTTTATTAGAAAAGACACTTCAACCTGCATTTCATAGAGGCCTCTCAAAGTCTATTAATTTCTAAAACAGAGTTCATTACCTTCCCTTCCACGTATGTGTAAACTCTCACCATCTAACTCAGGTTACCAGTGCCAGAAACTGCCAACTGGTCTCCCTGCTTTCACCTTTTCCCCCTACATTCTTTTTTCTACACAGCTACCTGAGTGATCCTTTAAAAAAGAACTCAGATACAGTCACTCCTGCAATCAGACTTTTCAGTGACTCCTCACGTCGCTGATTGTGAAAGCCCAAGTCCTCACAGTGGCCTGTGTGATTACCAGTGCCTTTTTATGCTCTGTCCAGCTCCTGTCCTCGTGCACTCACAGCCCCCATGTTCCTTGTATGTGCCAGGCATGCCACTGCTACCTTTGGGTTTTTGCTTTTGCATTGGCTGCTACTTTGCCTGAATGCTATTCCTAGGCACCTGTATGGCTAATTCCCACACCTCCTTCAAGTCTTTGCCCAAGTGCCACTTTCCAGTAAGACCACTTATTTAACCCCACTGCCTACTCCCCATTTGCCCTTATCCTCCCTTTCCCCCTTAGCACTTACCACTCTTTAATTCACTATTGCATTTACTTCTGCTGGTTATTATTTCCCTTCCCTCTAGAATGTAAGACCCCATGAGAGAAGGGATCTTTTGTCTGTTGTTTATACTGACAATATCTAGAACAGTGCCCAGTTCTTATTAGGTATGAATTGGTTTGGTGAATAAATGAAATAAATGAATAGGCAGTTCTCAGAGGAAACCTGAATGACTAATGACTGTTTGAAAAGACCTTCAATCTCACTAGCAATCAGAGGAATGAAAATTAAAACAACGAGGGGCACCTGGGTGGTTCAGTCGGTTAAGCGTCTAACTTCCACTCAGGTCATGAGCTCACAGGTCATGGGCTCAAGTTCACGAGTTCATGACTGCTGACAGCTCAGAGCCTGGAGCCTGCTTCAGATTCTGTGTCTCCCTCTCTCTCTGCCCCTTCCCCACTCACACTCTGTCTCTCTCTTTCAAAAATAAAATAAGCATTAAAATAAAATTTTTTTAAACAACAGTGAGATGCCCCTTAACACCTTGCACATGGCCCCCAAATTTAACATCTGACAGTGTTGTGGGAAGATGTTCTCTTTCATACAGTGCTGGTGGGGGTCTAAATTGGGATAGCACCTTGGAGAGCAATCTGGTAAACCTGTGACTTAGCACTGCACACCTGGGGAGGGAGGAGAATGGAAGTAGAGGGGAACACAGAGGGAGCTTCAACTATTATCTGTTAATATTTCTTCAAAAAAAAAAATCTATATAAGTGTGCTGACATGGCAGTGTCTCCAAGACATCAAATAAAAAATGCACATTTCAAAATATATATGTATAACCTATTTTTCTTCATACATGACCATCAAAAATCTGATCAGATATAGATAATATATAATAATGTATTATTACAAAAATATTATAGTTTTATAGTATTACAACAAATACTATAATAACAAAATATGAACATTATAATATACAGTAATAAAAAATCACAAAAGTTAAAAATAACCTGCTAAAACCATTCTCAAATGTCTCCCATATATTTACTGTTTCTACAATTAAATTTAAAAAAACACACAAAACCTTAGGTTATTTCCAAAAGTGATAAACAGAAGATAAACTCTACACTTTTTTTCTTTTTTTATATGGTCAATTTCATGCTGTGGGCTTTAGCTTTTCTTCTGGATGTTTTAAAGTGATATTTGAGTAATGAATGGGTAAATCATTTACCTCAGCAGAAAATTTTCAGTAATGGTAATTTATTATTCCAAGGAAGGAACTAGAGCATAAAGCAATTTGTCAAACTTAAAATGCATTTCCCAGTACCATGCACTTTCTATGGGTAACAAATAAAAAAAAAAAAAAAAAGAAGGAAAGAGAGAAAGAGAAGCAGCAGCATTTATTGATGAACATCAACTTTATAATGTGGTCACTGATTTTTTCTTCTTCTGATATGTTCTCAGATTGGTGCTCTCCTCTGTCTCTGATTATTTTGCTGCCATGTTTACTAATGATGTCAGGGAAGCAAGACAAGAGGAAATAAAAATGGAAGGTGTTGAACCTAATTCACTATGGTCCTTGATTCAGTATGCGTATACAGGTAATAAGTCTGAAAATATAAATTTAAAACCTCTTAAGGTTATGTTATATTCTTAGATTTCAGATTCCTGCTTCTAGCAAAGCCTGCCACAGCTAACAGTTAATTCTGTTGTTGTCATCACCCCTAATGATACTTCATAAGTTAAAATCTTTATATTAAAATCTTTAAAGTGGTTATCATAACTAAGCTTATGATTGGTATTTTTAAATGTTAATATAATAATTAGATGAATTATGTAATGTTTATAAATTATTTGCATTTAAAATTAGATATGCTACTTAAAGCATCATTTAAAAATTCTGAAAATAAACCATTAGTTTTTTATTTTAATAGAAGTCAAAAAGCTAATGATTTTTTTTTTGTATTTAGTACTTTTCTTTTTGGACTATCTTAAACCATCTAGGTCTGGAATTCATGTAATGAACTCTTGTTTAGAATTATTACTATTAACATTGGTATTTTTATAAATTAAAGTTAATATAGCTCTGTAGTTAATGGAATTTCTTTTTATCATTAAGGCCGCCTTGAATTAAAAGAAGATAATATTGAGTGCCTGCTATCTACAGCTTGCCTTCTTCAGCTTTCACAGGTTGTAGAAGCTTGCTGTAAGTTTTTAATGAAACAGCTTCACCCGTCCAACTGTCTTGGAATCCGTTCTTTTGCTGATGCCCAAGGTTGTACAGATTTGCATAAAGTGGCTCACAATTATACTATGGTATGTATTCTCTGAAAAGCAGAAAGGCATATATGCTCTTTACTCCATTCCTTATTGTTGTGGGCTTATCTACATGTTGATGTTTCCCCATGGTTCTGCCATATGTCGTGAGGTCCAGGTTTACTGTCTAATGCAAAATATTTTCATTGAGTTATGAGGGGAATCACCAAGTAATATTTCTCCTGGATATATGAGTCAAGCCTGAAGTTATTGTAGTTGCTGAGAAGCAGAGCAGTGGCCTGGGACTGTTGTATTCAAGGTTTTCAGATCTGCCACTTTTTAAAGCAGGATTTCCCCTACATTTTCCTTTGTAGCACCTGGGTGTATTTCAGAATTGCCTACATATTCACTGATGGAAATTGGTGATGGTGACTGTGGGGTATTGGTACAGTACTAGTACAGATGATAGAATGAAAGGGAGGCTTTTTATTAAAGATAAATCTGGTTATATATAAGAAGGGTTTTTAGCTATGTAGAAAGATGTTCTTGTTAACTGTAGCAAATTATGTGCACAAAGTAAATTGCAGAGGAGGTTCTCATTCAGAAACCTGGAGGATAATGGGTACAGATTGCTCTAGGATACCCAGAAAAGAAGGGCATGTTGAAGGCATATTGTTAGGACCAGGTCCCACAGTCTTCATAGTAGGAAGGTTTGCGCAAAGGAGGATATTTGGATTTTTAAGGAATGACCATCTTGTCACACCAAGGCAGTTAGGTCTCCACAGCTGGGCCAAGATTGCTTGACCTGCTACAATCAGGACAGTACAACTTCTGAGAGAAGAGAGAGTGTGAACATTCACACACATTTATACCAGTTATCCATACTACTATTTTATCAACATTCAGGAGATGTTTTTGTCTACCTTGTCTTCCATCCCCCATCCTTCCACTGAATTGGTTTGTCTGTGAAGGGATTGACAGGTACTTTAAGAATCTTTCACTACAGAAACAGAGATTTAGAAAGAATTGTGAGAACAGATGTTTGCAACAACTGGGAAGAATAATTCCACCAACTTCATAAGCTTGATGTGAGGATTAAATGAGTTAATAGCAGTTTAGTGCTTAAAATTGACACATAGTATACCCAGTCAATAAATGGTGTCATCATCGTTACCATCATTATAGAGATTTACTCTATTTGACACAGTAGGGATTGATGTGAGGGAATACAAGCACTCATGCAAAAGTACAACCTTTATGATTCATTTTTCCCCTGTGGTGTCGTCATTTCTCGGAAATGTTGCTTGTTTATAATGGCTATAGTGCTTCGAGTAAAAAGCTAGAGATTGTATGACAGGGCAAAACCATACAGATCTAGTGTCTTCTAAATTAAATCCCAGGGGAGATTTTTTTCCCCCATCTCAGTCTTTATCTTTCCCTGCAGATTTCTCATTTTGATCTTAAACCTCAGTTTCAAATAATTTGGGGAGTAAGATGAATATAAATAAAGTAAAGCTGGTTTTCTTTTCTTCATAATCTGTTCATAATTTAAGTAATACCTCTTTCTTAGGAAGGAATGCACTGGGGTCACGCCTGTTGTTTACAGTAGAGGCACAGTGGCTGCTTAGACATAATGGCTTAGACTTAAATTAAATTGGCTTATTTTTTTATTAAAGTAGAGTTGGCTTGCAGTGTTTAGTTTCAGGTATACAATGTAGGGATTCAACAATTCTATACATTATGCCATGCTTACCGCGATAAGTGTAGTTACTTTCTATAGCCGTACAGAGTTATTACAATATTATTGATTCAGGTCAATGTTTTTAAAACTATTTTCATATCCAATTAGTTGGGTATTTTTTTTCTCAAGACCTTTATTTGACATTATTCAGTTTGAACAGAGACATGAAATTTAAGTCTAATAACAATAAGTCATTTAGAGGAAGATTGTTTGACTTGAATTGTTGCTATGGGAACTCGATGAAAATGTATCACAAAATTCAATCTTCAATTTAAACAAATCCCTCAGTAATTTCATTTGCTTAAAACCTAATTCCAAAAGGAGGAAAGGCATAATGCTAGCAAGTGTTTGGTAGCGTGATAGCTATTTACATTACAAAATAGATTTTAAGGTTTTATTTTAATTCCAGTGAGTTAACATACAGTGTTATATTAGCTTCAAGGTACACAATATAGTGATTCAACACTTCCATAAAACACCTGGTGCTCATCACAACAACACAAAAGAGAGTAAGCATACTACCACATAGTGAATTCAGTTGTTACAGTCAGTAAATGATGCATGTATTGGGGATGTTTACTTGTCCTCTGTGAGCACAGGTAGGAGAGGATGAAGAGTTCTTTCTTGTTATCCTGAAATCTGGAAACTGGTGCTCATTCTGGCTGCCACTGAATGTGACCTGGCACAAGTTATTTAACGTCCACCAAAAAGTCTAAGACTGGGTATATTATTACAAATATCTAATGACATTATGGATTTATGAAACAAATACAAGCATTTAATTTTAAATTTTGTTTCTTGATCTAGAAAACCTTGAAAAAAACATTGAATTCTGTTAAAATCCCTGCTTTAAAACCAAATAATACTTTTGAAAAGCACTTTGTGTTTAACCTTGAGTTCAGTAGTCTTTCTGTAAGTTGTTGAGAGACTTGATTTTCACTTAAAATGAATTAGAATGGAATGGACAGCATTCTGAAATAGGTACATCAACAAATAAATAATAAAATGTATATTGTTATATAATAGTCCTTTTCTAATTGATGAATTAATCCCATTGCACTGGTAATGCCACTAATACCATTTGAAAGGAAACCAATAGTTAACAGCAGTATGGTGTGAATGTTGATTATACTATACACTACCTTTGAGCAATTACAAATGTGTATTACTAGAGAACTCACTAAATCCCTAAAAAGGAATAACATCAGAATCATAGAGGTCCCAGAAGATGAAGAGAGAGAAAAGAGGTAGAAGGTTTATGTGAGCAAATGATAGCACAAAACTTTCCTAACCTGGGAAAAGACCTAACACAGACATCAAAATCCAGGAAGCACAGAGAACTCCCATTAGATTCAACAAAAACCAACCATCAACAAAGCATTATCAGTCAAATTCACAAAGTACACAGAATATGAAAGAATCATGAAAGCAGCAAGGGAAAAAAGCCCTTAACCTGCAAAGGAAGACAGATCAGGTTTGAGCAGACCTATCCACAGAAACTTGGGCCAGAAAAGAGTGGCAGGATATACTCAATGTGCTGAATCAGAAAAATATGCAACCAAGAATTCTTTATCCAGCAAGGCTGTCATTCAAAATAGAAGGAGAGAGAAAAAGTTTCCCCCTGGAGAGTGTGATGCTAAGTGAAATAAGCCATACAGAGAAAGACAGATACCATATGTTTTCACTCTTATGTGGGATCCTGAGAAACTTAACAGAAACCCATGGGGGAGGGGAAGGAAAAAGAAAAAAAAGAGGTTAGAGTGGCAGAGAGCCAAAGCATAAAATACTCTTAAAAACTGAGAGCGAACTAAGGGTTAATGGGGGGTGGGAGGGAGAGGAGGGTAGGTGATGGGTATTGAAGAGGGCATCTTTTGGGATGAGCACTGGGTGTTGTATGGAAACCAATTTGACAATAAATTTCATATATTAAAAAAAATAATAAATAATAAAATAAAATAAAAAAGTTTCCCAGACAAACAAAAACAAAAGGAGTTCATGACAACTAAACCAGCCCTGCAAGACATTTTAAGGGGGACTCTCTGAGAGGAGAAAAGACAAGGAAAAAAAAAACAAAAAAGACCAAAAGCAACAAAAACTAGAAAGGACCAGAGAACAACTCTACAGGCAACATAATGGCAATAAATTCTTATCTTTCAGTACTCACTCTAAATGTCAGTGGACTAAACGCTCCAATCAAAAGACATAGGGTAACAGAATGGATAAGAAAACAAGATCCATCTATATGCTGTTTACAAGAGACCCATTTTAAACCTGAAGACACAGTCAGATTGAAAATAAGGGGATGGAGAAACATCTGTCATGCTAATGGTCACCAAAAGAAAGCCAGAGTAGCCATACTTATATCAGGCAATCTAGATTTTAAAATAAAGGCTCTAACAAGGGATGAAGAAGGGCATTATATCATAATTAAGAGGTATATTGACCAAGAAGACCTAACAGTTGTAAACATCTGTGCCCCAAATGTGCAAGCATCCAAATAATTAAATCAATCACAAACCTAAAGAAACTCATTGATAATAATACCATAGTAGTAGGGGACTTCAACACCCCACTTACAACAATGTAAAGATCATCTAAACAGAAAATCAACAAGGAAACAATGGCTTTGAATGACACACTAGACAAGATGGACTTAACAGATATACAGAACATTTCATCCTAAAGCAGCAGAATACACATTCTTCTCCAGTGCACACGGAACAGTCCTCAGAATAGACCACATACTGGGACACAAATCAGCCCTCAGCAAGTACAAAAAGATCGAGATCATACTGTGCATGTTTTCAGACCACAACACTATGAAACTCAAAATCAACCACAAGAAAAATTTGGAAAGATAACAAATACTAGGAGACTAAAGAACATCCTACCAAAGAATGAATGGACTAACCAAGAAGTTAAAGAGGAAATTTAAAAGTACATGGAAGCCAATGAAAATGATAACACCACAGCCACAGCCCAAAACCTCTGGGACGCAGCAAAGGTGGTCATAAGAGGGAAGCATATAGCAATCTAGGCCTTCCTAAAGAAGGAAGAAAGTCTCAGATATACAACCTAATCTTACACCTTAAAGAGCTGGAAAAAGAACAGCAAATAAAACCCAAAAACAGCAGAAGGCAGGAAATAATAAAGATGAGAGCAGAAATCAATGCTATAGAAACCAAAAAAAAAAAAAAAAACCAAAAAACAGAACAGATCAATGAAACCAGAAGCTTGTTCTTTGAAAGAATTAACAAAATTGATAAACACCTAGCCAGTTTGATGAAAAAGAAAAAGGAAAGAACCCAAATAAATAAAATCAAGAATGAAAGAGGAGAGATCACAGCCAACACAGCAGAAATACAAACAATAATAAGAGAATATTATGAGCAATTATACACCAATAAATTGGGCAATCTGGAAGAAATGGACAAATTCCTAGAAACATATACACTACCGAAACTGAAACAGGAAGAAATAGAAAATTTGAACAGACCCATAACCAGTAAAGAAATTGAGTTAGAAATAAGAATCTCCCAAAAAACAAGACTCCAGGGCCAGGTTGCTTTCCAGGGGAAACCTACCAAACATTTAAAGAAGAGTTAACACCTATTTTTTTGAAGCTATTTCAAAAAATAGAAATGGAAGGAAAACTTCCAAATTCATTCTATGAAGCCAGCATTACCTTGATTCCAAAACCAGACAAAGACCCCACTAAAAAGGAGAACTATAGACCAATTTCCCTGATGAACATGGATGCAAAAAATCCTCAACAGGATACTAGCCAACTGGATCCAACAGTACATTAAAAAAATTATTCACCACGACCAAGTGGGATTTATACCTGCGATATAGGGCTGGTTCAATATCTGCAAAACAATCAGTGCAATACATCACATTAATAAAAGAAAGGACAAGAACCAAATGATCCTCTCAATAGATGCAGGGAAAACATTTGACAAAATACAGCATCCTTTCTGGATAAAAACCCTCAAGAAAGTAGGAATAGAAGGATCATACCTCAAGATCATAAAAGCCATATATGAAAGACCCACCACTAATATCATCCTCAATGGGGAAAAACTGAGAGCTTTCCCCCTAAGGTCAGGAACAAAACAGGCATGTTCACTCTTGCCACTGTTACTCAGCATAGTATTGGAAGCCTTAGCCTGAGCGATCAGACAACACAAAGAAATAAAAGGCATCCAACTTGGGCAGGAGGAGGTCAACTTTCACTCTTTGCAGATGGCATGATACTCTATATGGAAAACCCAAAAGATTCCACCAAAAAACTGCCAGAACTAATCCATGAATTTAGCAATGTCGCAGGATATAAAGTCAATGTACAGAAATAGGTTGTATTCCTGTACACCAATAACGAAGCAACAGAAAGAGAAATCACAGAAGTGATCCCATTTACAATTGCACCAAAAACCATAAAATACCTAAGAATAAATCTAACCAAAAAGGTGAAAAGTCTATACACTGAAAACTATAGAAAGCTTATGAAAGAAATTGAAGAAGACAGAAAAAAAATGGGAAAAGATTCATGCTCCTGCATAGGAAGAACAGATACTGTTAAAAATGTCAATACTACCCAAAGCAATCTACATAGTCAATGCAATCCCTATCAAAATAACAACAGCATTCTTCACAGAGCTAGAACAAACAATCCTAGAATTTGTATGGAACCACAAAAGACCTGGAATAACCAAAAGCAATCTTGAAAAAGAAAACCAAAGCTGGAGGCATCACAATCCTGGACTTCAAGATGTTTTACAAAGCTGTAATCATCTAGACAGTATGGTACTGGCAGAAGAACAGACACTCAGATCAATGGAACAGAATAGAGAACCCAGAAACGGACCCACAAACATATGGCCAACCGATCTTTGACAAAGCAGGAAAGAATATCCAATGGAATAAAGACAGTCTCTTCAGAAAGTGGTGCTGGGAAAACTGGACAGGACCACTTTCTTACACCACACACAAAAATAAACTCAGTGGATGAAAGACCTAAACGTAAGACAGCAAGCCATCAAATCCTTGAGGAGAAAGCAGGCAAAAACCTCTTTGACCTTGGCCACAGCAACTTCTTACTCAACGTGTCTCCTGAGGCAAGGGAAACCAAAACAAAAATGAACTATTGGGACCTCATCAAAATAAAAAGCTTCTGCACAGTGAAGGAAACAATCAGCAAAACTAAAAGACAGCCAATAGAATGGGAGAAGATATTTGCAAATGACAATCAGATAAAGGGTTAGTATCCAAAATCTATAAAGAACTGATCAAACTCAACACCCAAAAAACAAATAATGCAGTGAAGAAATGGGCCAAAGACATGAATAGACACTTCTCCAAAGAAGACATCCAAATGGCTGACAGACGCATTAAAAAATGCTCCACATCACTCATCATCAGGGAAATACAAATTAAAACCACAATGAGATACCACCTTACACCTGTCAGAATGGCTCACATTAACAACTCAGGCAACAACAGATGTTGGTGAGGATGCGGAGAAAGAGGATCTCTTTTGCACTGCTGGTGGGAGTGCAAACTAGTGCAGCCACTCTGGAAAACAGCATGGAGGTTCCTCAAAAAATTAAAAATAGAACTGCCCTACGACCCAGCAATTGCCCTACTAGGTACTTATCCAAGGGAATTGGGTGTGCTGTTTCGAATGAGCGCATGCACCCCAATGTTTATAGCAGCATTATCAACAATAGCCAAAGTATGGAAAGAGCAAATGTCCATCAATGGATGAATGGATAAAGAAGATGTGTGTGTGTGTGTGTGTGTGTGTGTGTGTGTGTGTGTGTGTATGCATTATATGCTAACTAACTTGGATGTAATTTAAAAATTAATTAATTAATCACATATCTGCTATAACTAAATGACTAAACAATTAAAGTTGAAAAAAAGAAATTTTGATTTCTTGAGAATCTTTCCTAATATTATGTAATAAATATGTTTCCATGTATCTGTATGATATTTGTTTTTGAAATTTTTAATACCTGCTTAATAGTTCATTGAGTTACAAACCCCTATAGCTGGACCTTTAGGCTAATTCCTATTCTGTACTATTATAAATAATAATTCAGAGAAGCATCAATAGAGAAGCATCAGCTTTTTTTTTTCCCCTTGTGAATTATTTATAAAGTATTAAACTGCTGGTGGGGTAACTAGGTTGAGAGCTTAAGCATTTTTATAGCTTTTGCCATGTGTTACCAAATCATTTTATAATGTCAGTATATAATTGGGTCGAACAGTTTGCTTGAAGCCAACATCAAGGTTTTATTAAAATACATTTCTGAAAATGATAATCAGTCATTTAAAATAGATACATTTGGGCATCTTTAACAAATCATGATGAATTGAGGCAATTGAATTTAGTTAATTATTCATGTATGTTTTCCTATTTAAGAATTTCTAAGAAAGGAATGTCAACCCAAGATATATTTTAGATTAGTACCTAATTTGGGTTACTGCAAGCTATGTGGAACATATAATTCTCATTTTAATATAGAAGATAGTCACCAGTCCTTATCTCTAGCTCTAATTTAAACATCCCTAGCTATTTCACTAGAACCGTGTACGCTGAGACAGCCATAGCAAACTAGGAAATGTACGAAAAACATTAAGGGACAATATACGTAGCTTTTGCATTTATTTTATAGTTATGTAAACAGTCCATGCATTAAGACTTGTAACCTTGCACACCAGAAAGTAAATTTCCCGTCTCTTCAGACTGTTTAGCATAATAACCTAGCAAAAGTCATTATCTCGCAGCTAAAGTCATTTCTATCTCCCATTTCAAATTATAAGGAGCCTGATTCTAATATGTGACTGAAAATGAATGATCTTTGGTGCAAGGGCTTAGGGTCCCAGTGCATTCTATGTCAACACTCTTGCTTTGGCTCTTTTTCTTTGAGACCAAAAGAACTTCATACATAAATCAGATTAGAAGTTTTTAAAACAGATCTAAAATCCTGGGTGGTCTTATAAATTACATTAAAACACTCTAGTATAGGCTAATCAGGTTCTAGGATAGCCCTACGGACATACAGTCTTCCCTGGGCAGAGTCTGAGAAGACTTCTGTGGTCTTGGGAATGGTCTTGAGCGATCTAGCCAGCCAGGCAGCCCTTTCTGGGTAAGAGAAATAACTTCATCGCTCACCCAAGTGTTTAGCTGTACTGTTAACCAAATTCTTCGGCAACCACAAGTGTAAACTAAATTTGATGTTAAGAGTATCCTACATCTCAGAGTCTAATTCATTTTTTCTACCTTCTACCTCTTGAAAGACTTGCCAGAACTATGCCCTAACTTGACCAAAGCAATACGTACCAATCCCAGGTCCATTTTTAAAATGTACCAAATGGTAGACTTTAATTCTACTGATATAGAGACTTAAAATGTAACAACATAATTGCAGTTTAAATGTTATTTTCTACTGTGTTTCTTTCCTAGTGATACTATTGTAAGGAAGGTACAAACTGTACAAACTGTATTTTGGCATCTAATTCAGAATTTTTTATTTTATCTTAAATAAACCGATGGACAGGAGGAGCAGTGTTGTTTATGTGCTATTTATTCCCTCTAGGAACATTTCATGGAAGTAATTCGAAACCAGGAATTTGTACTATTACCAGCCAGCGAAATTGCGAAGCTCTTGGCCAGCGATGACATGAACATTCCTAATGAAGAGACGATACTGAATGCACTTCTAACTTGGGTCCGTCATGATTTGGAACAGAGACGGAAAGATCTCAGTAAACTTTTGGCTTATATTAGGCTACCTCTTCTTGCACCACAGGTAAACTATTTTTGATTATTTAATCAGCATCATAATTTCAACAACATTTGAGTATTTACTTCATGCTAATTATGTTACTATGTACATGTCTGTAGGTTTTTTCCTTTGATTATTCTATCTGATAAGGTCGTTTTACATATACTCCTATGAAATGCATAGTTGAAAAGATACTTAGGTAAAAAAATTTCTGCTTATGTTTTCTTTTTTTTAAGTTTATTTATTTTGAGAGAGAATACACGTGCATGCACACACATGGGAGGTGCGGAGGAAGAGAGAGAATCCTAAGCAGGCTCTGGGCTGTGAGGCACAAAGCCCAACCTGGGGCTCAATCTCATGAACTGTGAGACCATAACCTGAGCTAAAATCAAGAGTTGGATGCTTAACCAACTGAGCCACCCAGGTGCCCCTCTGCATATATATATTCAACCCAGAAGGTCTGGCTACCTAAATTGCATGAATTAAATAACATTTTCACTTAGGGGTTAGTAATTTTATTTGACTCAACTAGAAACCTATCCTAGCAATTGAGAATTAGTAAAGCTGCTAATGCAAGTAGCAATGGACACTAGGAACCAGAAAAATTCGATTAATTCATTTGCTACATGTTTACTAAGTATCCACTAAATGCTGGATTCTGGTGATATATAAACTGAGACATGATAAAGAGTTCCAGCTCTGACATTTTAAAATTCTGTATCTGGGCATCTTCACACACCTCAGTCTCTTAGTCTATCAGATGGAGATAACATTCTCTTTGACTGTCTCACAGGATTACTATAAAGATGAGAAAAGGGCTCTGTGAAACCAAATGTGCTATAAATAATCATGGTAGGATTATCAGCATCATTTTAGAATTGAGAGACATCTAGTTAGTGTATTCAAGGTGATCAGTCATAACATATTTACATGCATAGTTTCCCCTTTGTACAGTTCTAACTGGAATGTGCAGCAGCTTATCTGCAGTTTGGTTTTGTGGTGTCAGTTACCCACAGTCAGCCATGGTCAGAAAGCAAATGATCCTCCTTCTGACGTCTTGTCAGATCATTAGTTAGCCTAACACTGCATCGCGGTGCCTATGTTATCCACCTTACTTCAGGTCATCACGCAGGCATTTTATCATCTTCTGTCATCACAAGAGAAAGAAGGGCACGTACAGTACAATAAGATATTTAGAGAGAAAGGCTACATTCACGTAATTTGTATTACAGTATTATAATTGTTCTATTTTATTATTTGCTATTGTTGTTAATCTCTTACTGTGCCTCATTTTTAAATTAAACTTTTTCATAGGTATGTATATATAGGAAAAAAACATAGTGTACACAGGGTTCGGTATTATTTGCAGCTTCAGGCATCCACTGAGGGTCTTGGAACATATCCCCCATGGTTAGGAGGGGGGACTTCTGTACAGTAATTTCTACTGCCTATTTTGCTGCTTATCTTGAAGGCTTGAATAGAGAAAGAGGCCTTGAAAGTGAAGAAAGAATGAGCTGTTACTACTCGAGATCAGATCTTTGTTGTTTCAAGTGCCATCAATTTTATCTTACCTGCATTTATCTTGGGCATTATGTATTATTTCCAGCCATTGTTAGCAAAAGTTACTGTTTGCTCTCTACCTTATAGAGACAAAAATTAGTGCCGATACTTTATAAGAAAGATCTTCTCTTTGGAAGGAAGAATTTTCTATGAATTCATAGGAATGAAACTGCATGAATTGATGACAATTCAGGAAAAATAACATTGTAAAACATGTCCTTTGAAATCAGGTTTTAAAAAGAGAGTTATACTTTGCAGAATTTTTTTTTCTTATCCTTTTCTAGATTACAGAAAATAAAATGTGAAAAATCCTAGTAGACTTCGAAAAAAAATCTGTGCAATTAAGTAACCTGATAATTGACTTCAGTGCTGCAGTTTCAAATATTTATGATACTATATTTGCATGACTCTTTAAAATTTCTGTTATCCACGGTACTGCTGATAATCATAGGCGTAAGATCTTAGAGTTAAAAGGCAGCCATTTAGTCTAACACCTGTTGTACAAATGAAGTAACAGACTAAAAAAGTAAAACCATATGCTCAAAATCATAAAGTGATTGCATAAATTCCTGTCCTTCTGCATTGTAGTTCTGTTGGCCTTTGCTACTTGACTAACATAGAGCTAATAAAAGATGGAGGTAGAACTTGAACCCAAGTTAAGTTCTGTGCCATTCTCACAGACCCATTATGCCTCTTGAATGTACTATATGTAAAATTGCTGGGTGAGAAGAAGAATATCAAGTTGAGGAAGAAATAGATTAAAACATAAATTTGTAATTACAATATAATGAGAGGTAGGCTGTGATAGATATATGAACATGGCATTATGGAAATAATCCGAGTAGCTACCCAGAAGAGGGGGCAGGATAGCCCAGGAGAGATAGGAGATTATACCTAGTTATGGAGTCATGAGCAATGCATCATGCCCTGGAATTTGAAGAGTGCTTGCATGGCTTAAGAGCAGAGATAAAAGGTGTGGAGAAACAGAGAATCTCTAGTTATGCCAAAGAGTTTGTGTTTTATCCCAGAAGCATTGAGGAAGCACTAAAGTTTAAACAGAGAATGGCATAATTAACATTTTATTTAGGAAGATCCTCTAACAGTGTTGCAGAGATTGGATTGGAATGGTCAAAGTAGAAATCCATTACGAAGACTATTAGATTCAGGCAAGTGAATTAAGCCCTCTCTGGCAGTGGAGGTAGAGAAATTACCAGGCTCAAGAGCTATTTAGGAATTAGAATTGATACAAGTTAATGATCAGTTGAAAGGGGAGGGTACAAATAAAAGAGGGCTCCAAAATGATTCTGATTTGTCCAGGTACGTTAAGGAAGGTGCCGTCAATTAAGACAAGGAATTGAGGATGAAGACCTGATTTTGAAGGTGAGAAGAAAGTGGAAGAATCATGTTCCCAGAGCTTCTTGGTACCTTTAATCCTCTTGGAGTCTAGGAAGGAGTTTTGAAAATTTATTATTAGGTTGTTGAAGCCAAAAGGAAGAGAAAGACATGACCAAAGAGAACACAAGGGCACTAGGAGTGGAACCCTAGGAATAGTAGGATTTAGTGGTAGTTCCTAAACCTGCCTAAATAACTGGAGTGCTGTTAAAAACAGATTCAAGTCTGGGGCGCCTGGGTGGCTCAGTTGGTTGAGTGTTTGACTTTGGCTCAGGTCATGAGCTCACGGTTTGTGAGTTTGAGCCCCATGTCGGGCTCTGTGCTGACAGCTCAGAGCCTGGAGCCTGCTTCAGATTCTGTGTCTCCCTCTCTCTCTCTCTCAAAAATAAAGATTAAAAAGAGATTCTAGTCTAAGAAGGAGGAAATTTTAACATTATCAGATATTATGATCTTGTTCAAAGAGACAAGAAAATGACAGAAAATCCATTGGATTAGCCCATTTGTTTCAAATTGTGGTCTCCAAGTATAGGATCAGCACCACATGGGAAGTTGTTTAAAATACAAATTATGGGGAGGGACCAAGATGGCAGAGCAGCATGGAAGTTTCTTGTGTCTCTTGTCCCTGAAATGCAGCTAGAACAACACCAAACCATCTTGCACACCTAAAATATTGATCTGAGGATTAACTCAACAATCTGTATAACTTGAACCAAGAACTCAGCAGGAATTCACCCCAAAAGAAAGAACAGGAAGAAACGACAGCCAGGGACTTAACACAGATACAAGCAAGATGTCTGAACCAGAATTTAGAATATGATAATAAGATTACTAACTGGGGTTGAAAAAAAGCATAGAATCCCTTTCTGTGGAGATAAAAGAAGTAAAATGTAGTCAGGACGAAATTAAAAATGTTATAACTGAGATGCAGTCTTGAATGGATGCCACAGCGGTAAGGATGGATGAAGCAAGGCAGCAACTCAGCGATATAGAGGACAAACTTATGGAGAAGAATGAAGCAGAAAAAAAGAGGAAACCAAGGCAAAAGAATATAAGAATATATTCTTATATATAAGATATATATAATATAAAATATAAGAATTAGAGAACTCGGTGACTCATTAAAAAGAAATAACATCTGGATTATAGGGGTCCCAGAGAGTGAAGAGAGAGAAAAAGGGGTAGAAGGTTTATGTGAGCAAATGATAGCACAAAACTTTCCTAACCTGGGAAAAGACACAGACATCAAAATCCAGGAAGCACAGAGAACTCCCATTAGAGTCAACAGAAACCATCAACAAGGCATATCAGTCAAATTCACAGAATACACAGACAAGGAAAGAATCATGAAAGCAGCAAGGGAAAAAAAGTCCTAATCTACAAGGGAAGACAGATCAGGTTCGCAGCAGACCTATCCACAGAAACTTGGCAGGCCAGAAAAGAGTGGCAGGATATATTCAATATGCTGAATCGGAAAAATATGCAGTGAAGAATTCTTTATCCAGCAAGGCTGTCATTCAAAATAGAAGGAGAGAGAAAAAGTTTCCCACACAAAGAAAAAGTCAGAGTTAGTGACCACTAAACCAGCCCGGCAAGAAATTTTAAGGGGGACTCTCTGAGGAGAGAAAGGACAAAACAAAACAAAAAAGACCAAAAGCAACAAAGGCTAGAAAGGACCAGAGAACACCACCAGAAATGCCAACTTCACAGGCAACACACAATGGTAATAAATTCATATCTTTCAGTACTCACTCTAAATGTCAATGGACTAAACACTCCATTCAAAAGACATAGGGTAACAGAATGGATAAGAAAACAAGACCCATCTACCTAATGTTTACAAGAAACCCATTTTAGACCTTCAAATTGAAAATAAGGGGATGGAGAAACATCTATCATGCTAATGGTCGCCAAGAGAAAGCCAGAGTGGCCATACTTATATCAGGCAATCTAGATTTTAAAATGAAAACTCTAATAAGAGATGAAGAAGGGCATTATATCATAACTAAGGGGTCTATTGACCAAGAAGACCTAACAGTTGTAAACATCTATGCCCCAAATGTAGAAGAATCCAAATATATAAATCAATTAATCACAGATATACAGAAACTCATTGATAATAATACCAAAATAGTAGGGAACTTCAACACCCCACTTACAACAATGGAAAGATCATCTAAACAAAATCAATAAGAAAACAATGGCTTTGAATGACACACTGGACCAGATGGACTTAACAGATATATACAGAACATTTCATCCTAAAGCAGCAAAGTACACATTCCTCTCGAATGCACATGGAACATTCTCCAGAATAGATCACATAATGGGACACAAATCAGTCCTCAACAAGTACAAAAAGATCGAGATCATACCTTGCATATTTTTAGTTCACAACGCTATGAAACTGAAAATCAACCACAAGAAAAAAGTTGGGAAGACAACAAATACTTGGGAGACTAAAGAACATCCTACTAAAGAATGAATGGGCAGACAACACAAAGAAATAAAAGGCATCCAGATGGGCCAGGACGAGGTCAAACTTTCACTCTTTGCAGATGACATGATACTCTATATGGAAAACCCAAAAGATTCCACCAAAAAACTGCTAGAACTGATTCATGAATTCAGCAAAGTTGCAGGATATAAAATCAATGCACAGAAATCAGTTACATTCCTAAACACCAACAATGAAGCAACAGAAAGAGAAATCAAGGAATCGATCCCATTTACAGCTGCACCAAAAACCATAAAATACCTAGGAATAAATCTAACCAAGAGGTGAAAAATCTATACTCTGAAAAGTATGGAAAGCTTATGAAAGAAATTGAAGAAGACACAAAAAAATGGGAAAAGATTCCATGCTCCTAGATAGGAAGAACAAATACTGTTAAAATGTTGATACTACCCAAAGCAATCTACATATTCAGTGCAATCCCTATCAAAATAACAACAGCATTCTTCACAGAGCTAGAACAAATAATCCTAAAAATTTGTATGGAACCAGAAAAGACCCCGAATAGCCAAAGCAATCTTGAAAACAAAACCAAGGGACGCCTGGGTGGCGCAGTCGGTTAAGCGTCCGACTTCAGCCAGGTCACGATCTCGCGGTCCGTGAGTTCGAGCCCCGCGTCAGGCTCTGGGCTGATGGCTCGGAGCCTGGAGCCTGTTTCCGATTCTGTGTCTCCCTCTCTCTCTGCCCCTCCCCAGTTCATGCTCTGTCTCTCTCTGTCCCAAAAATAAATTAAAAAACGTTGAAAAAAAAAATTAAAAAA
>NC_064811.1:31816122-31936977 GCF_023721935.1 Panthera uncia
ATGTCAAGCTATATTACAAAGCTGTAATCATCAAGACAGTATGGTACTGGCAGAAGAACAGACACTCAGATCAATGGTACAGAATAGAGAACCCAGAAATGGACCCAAACACGTATGGCCAGTAATCTTTGACAAAGCAGGAAAGAATATCCAATGGAATAAAGACAGTCTCTTCAGCAAGTGGTGCTGGGAAAACCGGACAGCAACATGCAGAAGAATGAACCTGGATCACTTTCTTACACCATACACACACACACACACACACACACACACACACACACGATGAAAGACCTCAATGTAAGACAGGAAGCCATCAAAATCCTCGAGGAGAAAGCAGGCAAAAACCTCTTTGATTTTGGCCACAACAACTTCTTACTCAACACGTCTCTGGAGGCAAGGGAAACAAAAGCAAAAATGAACTCATCAAAATAAAAAGCTTCTGCACAGCAAAGGAAACAATCAGCAAAACTAAAAGGCAACCAACAGAATGGGAGAAGATATTTGCAAATGACATATCAGATAAAGAGTTAGTATCCAAAATCTATAAAGAACTGATCAAACTCAACACCCAAAAAACAAATAATGCAGTGAAGAAATGGGCAAAAGACATGAATAGACACTTCTTCAAAGAAGACATCCATGGCTGACAGACACGAAAAAATGCTCCACATCACTCTTCATCAGGGAAATAGAAATCAAAGTCACAATGAGATACCACCTTACACCTGTCAGAATGGCTCACATTAACAACTCAGGCAACAACAGATGTTGGCAAGGATGCGGAGAAAGAGGATCTCTTTTGCATTATTGGTGGCAATGCAAGCTGGTGTAGCCACTCTGGAAAACAGTTTGGAGGTTCCTCAAAAAACTAAAAATAGAGCTACCCTACAACCCAGCAATTGCACTACTAGGCATTTATCCACGGGATACAGGTGTGCTGTTTCGAAGGGACACATACACATACCCCCATGTTTATAGCAGCACTATCAACAATAGCCAAAGTATGGAACGAGACCAAATGTCCATCGATGGATGAATGGATAAAGAAGATGTGGTATATATATATACAATGGAGGATTACTTGGCAATCAAAAAGAATGAAATCATGCCATTTGCAACTACATGGATGGAACTGGAGGGTATTATGCTAAGTGAAATTAGTCAGAGAAAGACAAAAATCATATGACTTCACTCATATGAGGACTTTAAGAGACAAAACAGATGTGCATAAGGGAAGAGAAACAAAAATAATATAAAAACAGGGAGGGGGACAAAATAGAAGACACTCATAAATATGGAGAACAAACTGAGGGTTGCTGGACAGGTTGTGGGGGGGGATGGGCTAAATGGGTAAGAGGCATTAAGGAATCTACTCCTCCTATTCACTATATGCTTACTAATTTGCTTGTAAATTTTAAAAAATAAATAAAATTAAAAAAAAAAGAATGAATGGACTAACGAAGAAGTTAGAGGAAATTAAAAAGTACATGGAAGCCAATGGAAATAATAACACCACAGCCCAAAACCTCTGCGATGCAGCAAAGGTGGTCATAAGAGGGAAGTATATAGCAATCCAGGTCTTTCTAAAGAAGGAAGAAAGTCTCAGATACACAACTTAAAATGCAAATTATTAGGCCCCATTCTATACCTGCAAAATCTGAAACTCTGGGATGGGGCCTAGTAGGTTGTATTTTAATTTGCCTTCATGTGGATTTGAAGCACACTCTAGTTTGACAATCAATGTCTTAGCAGATAAATAGTGATGACTCCCTGTATGATATAAATAAGTTACTTCACCTTTCTGAGCAATGTTTTTCTTTTCTACATTAATAATACTATGTTGCACTATTGTGACACTTAGAAATACTAGCAGGGTTTTTTTTTTCTTTCCTTGCAAGTTTGCAAAATTATGGTTATCAAGTGATGAAGGTCTTTTTTTTTTTAAGTTTATGTATTTATTTTTGAGAGAGAGAGGAGAGTGTGCAGGGGAAGGGCAGAGAAAGGGAGGGAGAGAGAGAATCCCAAGCATGCTTTGTGCTATTAATGCAGAGCCGGATGTAGGGCTCCATCCCATGAACTGTGACATCATGACCTGAGCTGAAATCAAGAGTCAGAAGCTTAACTGACTGAGCCACCCAGGTGCCCCTAAGCAATGGAAGTTTGGAAGAGGACTCTAAAACCATCAAGAAAATGTTGGATTTTATTCTGTATGTTTTATTTTAAAAGATAGGAAAATATTACAATTATTTAAATTGTCTAGTGCATATCAAATAATAGTGACTAATATTAAAAAATTGCCATGAGGGGGGCACCTGGGTGGCTCAGTCAGTTGAGCGTCCGACTTCAGCTCAGGTCATGATCTCGCAGTCTGTGGGTTTGAGCCCCATGACAGGCTCTGTGCTGACAGCTCAGAGCCTGGAGCCTGCTTCGGATTCTGTGTCTCCTTCTCTCTCTGCCCCTCCCCTGTTCACGCTCTGTCTCTGTCTCAAGAATAAATAAACATTAAAAAAAAATTTTTTTTAATTGCCATTAGGTCCAGTTACCTAAAAAATTTACTTTTGTAAATAGGTGAAGGGGATTAAGAGTACACTTATGATGAGCACTGAATAATTTATAGGCTTGTTAAATCACTATATTGTACACCTGAAACTAATATAACACTATGTCAACTATGCTGGAATTAAAATAAAATAAATAAAAATTTAAAAAATAATAAAGTTAAAAGAAAGAATTTCCTTCTGTAAAATCGTTCCTTTCTCAATGAACTTTTACCCTACTCTATTAATATGAAACACTATTCAGTCTAGCTAGAAGGGATGCTTTTACATATAGTAATTCTAGTGTAGTGTCGCTCACAGTAGATCCCTAAAATGACCTAGGAAATAATTGTATGTATGTGTATAATTGTATGTAATTGTAATCCTCTACCAAATGATCATTTTCGTGTGACTTACTGTGTAATTTTTAACTGTGAATAATCTAGAAGATACATATTTGTGTTTTTTTGTTTTATCCTTGAATATATTACAAGCTTTTCTATTTGATCAAATTTTAAACAATGTGGATAGAAATACTAGGACAGATGTACATTATTTAAAATATTTTGACATGTACATTCTCAGAGTTTCCAATGATTAGCCTGTAGTACAAGTATCTTGGTCTTCACAGTTCTGTTCTCAATTCTTATTATTGTTTTCTACTAAAAGTAAAAAAAAACATAAAATGAGCCAGTACTTACCTTTTCTATTCTTTTGATTTACACATTTTTTATACCAAAACATCTTTTAAATAAAGCCTATAGAATTGAGAAATCATTCACATTCTATTTTTTTACTTTAAGTAGTATTGGAGGGGGCCGTTTTAGAAAAATAGTCATATGAGATCAAGTATGAGAGAGAAGATAAAAATTTACACATTAAAAATGTTTCTATTTCCTTAATGCCTTCATTTAAGTAATTTGTCATTCTCTAGTGGCAGGGAAGACACATGTGTTCACCTAACATGCAGAGTATACAAGAGTGGTTTTTAGTTCTCTCTCAGCGCCTCCTGAATGATTTTCTAAATGATTCCTGGTACCTTCCGTTTGATTAATCTGATGCTTGGATTAATGGCTTTCATCTCTCTACTTATTCATAGAGAGACTGTTAGCATGTTTAAAAATATATTTTACTTCAAATTGCAGTAACTATTAAGTTTCCCAAGACTTTACTTCCTACGGTTTTGTTTTTTGTCTTTTTAAGTTCATTTATTTATTTTGAGAGAGTGCAAATAGGAGAGGGGCAGAAAGAAAATCCCAAGCAGCCCCCACCCCCTCACTGCTGTCAGTGCAAAGCCCAATGCAGGGCTCGAACCAAGGAACCATAAGATCATGACCTGAGCTAAAACCAAGAGTTGGATACCTAACTAACTGAGCCACTCAGGAGCCCCTATTTTCTACATTTTTTTCACATTAGTTTTTATTTAGAAAGGACTGAAGTAATTCTGTATAACAGAAGTAATATGAACATTAAGGTCAATCTAAATGAGCCAACTCAGTGCATATTTGGTAATGGTTTCTGTAGCAAGTATAACTATATTTTGTGTGCATAGAAAAATATGGAATAATTAATACCATAATTTATACTCTGGCAGAGGTCCTGAGACTTATGTCTAAATTTGGCTTTTTTTCCATTAGCATACTCTACTCAGTTTCCAAATGCCACAAACGTTTTTTACAGTGACTTTTGTTAGAGACTCTTCCTTTATCAAAATAGGAACATATTCTCAACATTATTATTCATTTGTATTTGCAAAGTAAAGCTGTATTTCCCACCCACTCAAATGGCTAAAATAAAAGGAAATAGTAACAGTTGTTGGTGTGAATGTGGACAAACAGGAACCCTCATATATTGCCTGTGGAAACATAAAATGATGCAGCTACTTGAAAAATGGTTTGGCAGTTTCTTAAAAAGTTAACATATATTTACCATATGGCCCAGCAATTCTACATCTAGGTATCTACCCAAGAGAAATGAAAGCATTTACCTACATAAAGACTTGCATGCAAATGTTCTTAGCAGCTTTATTCATGATAGCCGAAAACTAGAAATAATCTGTGTCCATCAACTGTGAACAGATAGACAAAATGTGGTACATCAATCAATGGAATATTATTCAGCAATAAAAAGAAATGAAGCACCAAGGAACCCTTGTGCACTGTTGGTAGGAATGTAAATTGGCATAGCCACTATGGAAAAATAGTATGGAGGTTCTTCAAAAAATTAAAAATAGAACTACCCTATGGCCCAGCAATTCCACTACTGGGTATTTACCCAAAGAAAACAAAGACACTAATTCAAAAAGATATATACACCCCTGTGTTTATTGTAGCTTTACTTACAATAGCTAAGATAGGGAAGCAACCCATCTCTAGATGAATGGATAAAGAAAATGTGGTCTACACACACACACACACACACACACACACACACACACACACACACAGAGGCACATGTACTGCAATACTACTCAGCCATAAAAAAAGGATGAGATCTTGCCATTTGTGACAACATGGATAGGCCTAGAAGGTATTATGCTAAGTGAAAGAAGTCAGAGAAAGACAAATACCAAATGATTTAACTTATATGTGGAATCTAAAAACAAAACAAACAAACAAAAATCCAGACCCTGGGTGGGTGTGGGTGGCACAGTCCATCAGGCATCCGACGTCACCTCAAGTCATGATCTCACAGTTCATGGGTTCAAGCCCCAAATTGGGCTCAGTGCTGTCAGCACAGAGCCCACTTCAGATCCTCTGTCCCCCTCTCTTTCTGCCCTGTCCCTGTCTCTCTCAAAAATAAATACATATTGGGGCGCCTGGGTGGCGCAGTCGGTTAAGCGTCCGACTTCAGCCAGGTCACGATCTCGCGGTCCGTGAGTTCGAGCCCCGCGTCAGGCTCTGGGCTGATGGCTCGGAGCCTGGAGCCTGTTTCCGACTCTGTGTCTCCTTCTCTCTCTGCCCCTCCCCCGTTCATGCTCTGTCTCTCTCTGTCCCAAAAATAAAAAATAAAAAACGTTGGAAAAAAAAATTAAAAAAAAAATAAAAATAAAAATAAATAAATACATATTTTAAAAATTAAAAAAAAAATAGAAAGAAAGAAACAGATCCATAAATACAGAGAACAAAGTGATGGTTGCCAGAGCAGCGAGGGTGGGGAAATGGGTAAAATGGGTGAAAGGAAGTGGGAGATACAGGCTTCCTGATATGGAATAGATAAGTCATAGTTGTAAAAGATACAGCATAGGAAATATAGTCAATGATATTGTAATAGTGTTGTACAGTGATAGATGGTTAGCATACATTTGTGGTGAACATAGCATAACGTATAGAGTTATTGAATCACTATGTTGTACACCTGAAAGTAATGTAACATTGTGTGTCAACTGCAATAAAAAAATTTTTGTATAAAAGAAATTAAGTACTAATACATGCGACACATGGCTGAACCTCAAAAACACACTAAATGTAAAAAAGGAAGACACAAGAAAAAAAAAAAAAAGGAAGACACAAGATACCACACAGTATATGACTTTATATGAAACATAAAAAAAAAAAACCTTCAAATCTATAGAGACAGATTGGCACATGAAATAGGAGATGAGAACAGAGATTAAACAGCAAACAGGTATGCAGGGTCTAAGTAGGGTGATCAAAATGCTCCAAAATGGTTTATGGTAATGGCTGCACAAGTTGGCAGGTTTACTAAAATATATTTAGTAAAATATACCTTATATTATCAAATGCATTCCTGCAGTGTGTCAAAAGGATGATACACTATGACCAGGAAAGTCTTGTTCCAGAAATATAAGAATGATTGAGTTTCAGGAAATCTGTCAAGATAATTATTACGTCAATAACTTAAAGGTGAAAAAGCCATATGATCATGTCAATGGATGTATAAAGGGCATTCAGAAAGAATGTAGGAACCATTCTTAGTTTTAAAATGATGACGTAAAATAGGAAGAGATGAAAACAGCCTAAATATAATAAAATTACTAGATGCTGTATTGACTTTCATCCTTAATAGTCATACACTACAACTGTATCAGTTCAAACCAGAAACAGGGGTACTCTGTTTCATCCTAATTATTTAACATTGCTTTGAACATTTTAGCAATTGTAATAATAAAATAAAAATGAAGTAATTGGCATACATATTAGAAATGTCCACTATCCCTGTTTGGTGATGATTATGATAATGATATTATGCCTAATAACTAGAGTGATATACGGGAATGTTGTAAAATAGTAGATTATAAACAAATATACAATAACCAAAGATTTGTCTCTCCTCTAGCAAAATATATGCAAAATGAAAATTTAAAAATCCCTTCCCAGTAGCAATAAAAATCAATTATGTAATATGTATATTATATATGTATATTTAATAAAAGAAAAGCATAAGACCTATATGAAGAAAGGTATACAACAAATGGTTAGGCTTCCTAAATGGAAAGACTTGATGTCATAAAAATGTAAATTCTTCCAAAATTAATAAATAATTTAATGAAGTTCATAATAGAATTCCAACAGGATCGAGATGGTGAAGGGGAATTAGATAAATATATCTTAAGCTTATATGAAAAATAAAGACTCAAAAACAGTCAAGAAAACTATGAAAATGAACAGTAGTGGTATATTTATTTATTTATTTTTATTATTATTTTTTTTTAATATATTGTTGTTGTTTTAACATTTATTTATTTTTGAGACAGGGAGAGATAGAGCATGAACGGGGGAGGGTCAGAAAGAGAGGGAGACACAGAATCCGAAACAGGCCCCAGGCTCTGAGCTGTCAGCACAGAGCCCGACGCGGGGCTCGAACTCACCAACCGCAAGATCATGACCTGAGCCAAAGTCGGATGCTTAACCTACTGAGCCACCCAGGCGCCCCAGTAGTGGTATATTTAAATTAAAAAAATCAGAATATGTCATAAAGACACTAAAAAATTATGGTATCAGAATAGTAATAGATCAATGGAAAAGAATAAGATTCAGAAAACAGGTCTCATATATCCTGAGATGTATTTTTGAGAATGTAATGTATAACCAAGTTTCCATTTACTTGGAAGTGGAGGGGATTGTTTAATAAATGGCGCTAGTACCGAATTGGCCATCCACCTGGAAGGAGATTAAAATATTCTTCAACTCATACTCTATATAAAAATTAATTTCACATGGATCAATAGCCCAAGTGAAAGAAATACAGTAATATAGGGGTAGGGAGGTGGATGTAGAAACAAGCACAAAAAGAAAAGAAATGCATTTTTTAAAAGGCAGGATGAAACCATATCTATACCTTTGCATAAAATTACATAAATTAAAAAAATGGGATTTAGTGAAGCACAAGGGATTTAAATTCCTTTAGGATAATCACCATTTAGAGTTCTCTTCCACCTAAGAAATTGGTAAGTTGTTTTTGCTGTTGTTCTTTGAGCACTGTATAGGGAGTTCAGGTAAACGCAGTCATTAGTCCACTTCTATTTATAATTATTCTTCTTCAGTTAAAATTATTTCTAATTGAAGAAGTAATGGCACAGACACTCAGATCAATGAAACAGAATAGAGAAAGAACCCAGAAATGGACCCACAAATGTGTGGCCAACTAATCTTTGACAAAGCAGGAAAGAATATCCAATAGAATAAAGACAGTCTCTTCAGCAAGTGGTGCTGGGAAAACCGGACAGCGACATGCAGAAAAATGAACCTGGATCACTTTCTTACACCATACACAAAAATAAACTCAAAATGGAAGAAAGACCTCAATGTAAGACAGGAAGCCATCAAAATCCTCCAGGAGAAAGCGGGCAAAAACCTCTTTGACCTTGGCCGCAGCAACTTCTTACTCAACATGTCTCCGGAGGCAAGGGAAACAAAAGCAAAAATGAACTATTGGGATCTCATCAAAATAAAAAGCTTCTGCACAGCAAAGGAAACAATCAGCAAAACTAAAAGGAAGCCAATAGAATGGGAGAAGATAGTTGCAAATAACAATCAGATAAAGGGTTAGTATCCAAAATCTATAAAGAGCTGATCAAACTCAACACCCAAAAAACAAATAATGCAGTGAAGAAATGGGCAAAAGACGTGAGTAGACACTTCTCCAAAGAAGACATCCAAATGGCTGACAGACACATGAAAAAATGCTCCACATCATTCATCATCAGAGAAATATAAATCAAAACCACAATGAGATACCACCTCACACCTATCAGCATGACTAACATTAACAACTCAGGCAACAACAGATGTTGATGAGGATGCCGAGAAAGAGGATCTCTTTTGCATTGCTGGTGGCAATGCAAGCTGATGCAGCCACTCTGTAAAACAGTATGGATGTTCCTCAAAAAATTAAAAATAGAACTACCCTACGACCCAGCAATTGCCCTACTTGGCATTTATCCAAGGGATAGAGGTATGCTCTTTTGAAGGGGCACAAGCACCCCAATGTTTATAGCAGCATTATCAACAATAGCCAAAGTATGGAAAGAGCCCAAATGTCCATCAATGGATGAACAGATAAAGAAGACGTGGTATATATATGCAATGGAGTATTACTTGGCAATCAAAAAGAATGAAATCTTGCCATTTGCAACTACGTGGATGGAACTAGAGGGTATTATGCTAAGCAAAATTAGTCCAAGAAAGACAAAAATCATATGACTTCACTCATATGAGGACTTTAAGAGACAAAACAGATGAACATAAGGGAAGCAAAAGTAATATAAAAACAGGGAGGTGGACAAAACATAAGAGACTCTTAAATATGGAGAACAAACAGAGGGTTTCTGGAGGGGTTGTGGGAGAGGGGATGGGCTAAATGGGTAAGGGGCATTAAAGAATCTACTCCTGAAATCATTGTTGCACTATATGCTAACTAACTTGGATGTAAATAAAAAAATAAATAAAAAGAAAAAGTAAAATGATTTATTTTAGAAAATCTAAACAATATAGAAAAGCAGTAAAAAAGTTTATTTAAGAAGCAGCAGTTTCCCCACTACCCAGAGATAAGCACCACTCAGGTTTTAGAGCATACCAGTTATCCAGTCAGTTTATGTTTTTCAATGAAATTTAAAATGTAAATCTTGTAAATATTGCAGATTTTAGTTAAAAATAGATGTCCAGGGGCGCCTGGGTGGCGCAGTCGGTTAAGCGTCCGACTTCAGCCAGGTCACGATCTCGCGGTCTGTGAGTTCGAGCCCCGCGTCAGGCTCTGGGCTGATGGCTCGGAGCCTGGAGCCTGTTTCCGATTCTGTGTCTCCCTCTCTCTCTGCCCCTCCCCTGTTCATGCTCTGTGTCTCTCTGTCCCAAAAATAAATAAGAAAACGTTGAAAAAAAAAATTTAAAAATAGATGTCCACACATGGATTTTTTTTTCTCAATGAGATAATTCCCATTTGTGAACTATATAGGTTATTCTTTTAATTACTATTTTCTTGGTCACTCGGTGTACATACTCCCTATTCTTTTCTAGTTCCTGGCAGATATGGAAAATAATGCACTTTTCCGGGATGATATAGAATGTCAGAAACTTATTATGGAAGCGATGAAGTACCACTTATTACCAGAGAGACGACCCATGTTACAAAGCCCTCGGACAAAACCTAGAAAGTCAACGGTTGGAACACTATTTGCAGTTGGAGGAATGGATTCAACAAAAGGTATTAAATCATTTTTTATTTGGGGGAAGAGGGGAAAAAAGAACTTTAATTAGTAATACATATGGCCAATGAGCTTTTTTAGAGAAATGGCTGTTTCCAGGACTGGAAAAAGACAAGATAAACCCAGCACATCTTGTAGTGCCAGAAAGTAAAGAAGTGGTCAAAGAATAATGGAGACAGTCAAGGGACAGAAGAGGCCATTTGTAGAGGCTACTACTGTCCAAATCTAGGATAATTTCAGCATCAAAATAGATAATGATGATAAAAGATTATCATTTAGTAAATCAGTAAGGATGCATGAGCCCACTCTTACACAAATAAAGATTGGAGAAGGGAAAAGTTTTCTTTGAATGCCAACTAATAAATATAGAAGGAAAGATAGGACTAGAAAAAGTACCATTTGGCAACCACCTTAATGATAACTAATTCAGTCAGAATCATTCATAGATGCTGCAATCAGTAGGTGCAGGTTTGAGAACAGGATAATTAGCCTCCAAGTATCTTCCAACCACTTGCTTAGTAGTTACAAAGGGTGAAATAGTATCTTTACAGTGGAGAAACGTGGCAGACAGCACCTTAACCAAATGATCGATGTCTTATTGCCAGTAACGAGACTAATCAGTAGTATGTTCCTCTTGTGGGAGACAGTAAGAACTCAGCTGTACATCTGTAGTTACGCTTGCCAAAAGCGTATAATCCAAACTCAATCATGAGGAAAGAAACAAACAAATCCAAGTTGAGAGACATTCTACAAAATAACTAATCTGTCTGTAGTTTTCCAAAATCCTAATATCATGAAATGCAGAAAAGATTCAGGAATTATTCCACATCTCAGGAGACTGAAGAGATATGACAACTATTATAATGCATCATCTTGAATTTCTTTTGCTATAAAGGACATAATTGGAACAAATGATAAGATCCAAATTAAGTCTGTAGATTAGATGACAGCATTGTATAAATGTTAATTTCCAGGTTTTGATCATTGTATTGTGGTTTTGTGATAGGGTTTCTTGTCTTGAGGAAGACGCACTGAAGTATTTAGGGTACAAGGTATCATTTCTACAACTTAAACAGTTCAGGAATAAAAAAATTCTACATACCCGTATATAGTGAGAGCAAATATAAAACCTCAATATTTGGGAAATCTGTACCAAAGGTATCTGGGAATTCTTTGTGTTGTTCTTGTAACAGTTTTTACTAATAGTAACAATAATAGTAACAAATACCACATATAGTGCCTACCCAATGTCAGGTATTGTGCTAGAAGCTTTCTGTGTATTATCTCTCAGTGTACCTTGATCTCCCTCTGATTTCCTAGTACTAATAACCGCCTGAAATTCCCTGACAACACCTGTCTGACTTCAGACTACCTTTCTGAGCTCAGCTCATTCATTCCACTTCTCCACTCTTTTGTGTTCTAGCCCCACTGGCCTCCCTGTTCACGTAACAAGCCAAACATTATCCCACACTGAGGATATTAGCTGTTCCCTCTCACTGGAATGCTATGTGCTCTGATGTTGGAATGCCTCGCAGAATTTATTCACTTAGATTCCCAGACATCAGTTTACCAAAGAAGACTTCCATGGCCAGTCATCACCTGTTCATCACTCTCTAATCTTTGGCCTACCTCTTTCTGTCTTGTTCCTCTACTTATGTTTCTTCATCGCACCTGATCCATTGATTTATCGTCTACCTCTTACCCACAAGTAAGCTCTGGAAAGCAAGAAACTTGGTTTTTTTGTTTTTTGCTTTTTGTTTTTTTCAAGAATATATCCCACAGAGCCTAGATCAGTGCCTTGCCCATAGATAGCATCAGTAAATATTTGCCAGATGAATGAAGGTTGTCCTTTGCCATCTCTTGAATTATTTGTATGACTTAAGCCCTTGATGCATTATTCACAAAGATTTCTTTTCTACCTGATATCTTTAAAGAATATAAAACTATGAGCTCTAATTGAAAGTCTTTTATTGTGATTTAACTTTTAGCCTCATGGTAACAAAGATATAGCTGTAGATATTATCCCACAGAACATAGTAGAGTACTATGTATTTATAGATGCTGAAGTTCTAAATATAGGCTTCATCACTGAATGCTACAGAAATACATAAAGTTAGATAACTGATGAGAGTTATAGTATAAATATTTGGCATTTTTGGAGCACTCTACAGTCCAGGTAATCAATCTCCAAATACTTATTGTTTACTATATGCTTGGAACTGGTGCTCAGCTTTGTAGTCGTTACTGGCACTTCTTCCTCTCCATCTTTCCCTCTCTTTTTCAAGGCTTTAACGGTTATTTCTGTATTGCTTATACCATTGTGTTGCTTTTATGCTCATATTTCCAACTTGTATAAAATATCTGTTTGTTGTCCAACTTTCATCTCAAATTTTGTGTGTTCTGACCCATGTCTCCCAGACTTGAGGACTCGGAACTGTAATTCATTGTCTTTCAACGGATACCAACTCTGGCTCATTTTAGCAGATAAAGAAGGCTGTTGAGAAATGGGCAGGAACTATATCCACTGCACCTTCTTTATAATGCCTGCCTTAGATTTTAAATCCTAGGTTTAAGCATCTATTTTTACCAGCTTCCTGGGCCCTAAGCCTCCAAGGACAATGAGGATCAATATCTGTCTTTTCAGCTTTATGGTAGATGGGTTTCTGCCTCTCATCAAAGCTCTTTCCTACGGTGGAAAGTTCCCCTTGCATGAGAAGGAACTCAGATACTAAGTACCCAAAGTGAATAATATATCTCTGTCTTTCTTTCTTTCCCATCCCTCCCTCCCTTCCCTCTAAATCGTACCTTCTGACAGTCACCAAATAGTCTTTGAAAGGGGTCTGTTCTTCTAAATTTCCATTGCTACTTTCTAGTACCAGGTAGCCCCCTATCAGCCTATATCTTTTGATCACATTCATTTAACATAGGAATAGCATTCATTGTGCTCATTGTGTTGTTACTATGTGCTAGGCATCATGTTAAGTGCTTCACCTATCATTTTTAATTTCATGTTCATAACAACTGTAAGAGTTGAATGTTGCTATTGCTCTAGGATACCTGGACTTAGAAAAGTTAACTACCTTTCCCCAGAATACACAGCTAATTAGGGATGGAATCAGGATTCAGATCAGGCATTGACGTGGGAGACTATACCCTCTGTTTCATTATTTCTTCTGTTTATATGCCATTACTCTGCTAAAAATTATAATAGTCTTTACTTCTTACCACATAAGACATAAATTCCTCTTTTTAGGTTTGAAGACTTTCTGTAATCTGGCCCTTACTACTTGACCAACTTTATTTCTGAGTCTTTGCTAGACATCAGTTACTCTTACCTTCTATCCTATTCAAGCTATCTTCCCTGGCCTCAACTTATTTTGTACCCAGTGTCTTTATAATGGAGAGCAATTTGCATTAATTGGAGGACAATCTGATCACTGGGTTCTTGGTCCCTACATATAACTTAGTGTAGAGCCTAACACATAAACTGGTAATGTTTCTAAATAACCACTAAGAAAATGTTAGCATATATTTCTGCTTACTTTTTTAAAGGCTAATCTTTAAGTATAAGTCAAGGAAGTTTGAAGCTTCTACACAGAATTTTGTAATTATTAGGAATTTGTTATTTGGGGATATTTGTTTTTGTTTTTATTTTAAGAATTATGTTTGATGTTAGCAAAGGAAATTTTACTTAGCAGTTCATAGGACTATGATACTGCCTAGTGAGCTAGAAATAAAAGAAAGAACTTAAAATGAAAGAAATATTCCCTAACTACATAAGTGAGGAAAGATGACTAGCATTGCCTTTTTAATGGAATGAAGACATTTTTTAAGATCAAATTCAGAGTGATGAATAAAGTATACTATTACATAAAATAATCTGAGTGTATGAATAAAATCTCATTATAACTAAAAATTATAAAGAAAGATTATTCAAGCTCAAAAAATATTTTTGAACAGCTACTGCATACAGGAAACTCTGTTGCTGTGAAGAATACAGAGATGATGGGTCACCTGGCTGGCTTGGTCAGTAGCCTGTGGCTCTTGATCTCAGGGTTGTAAGTTTGAGCCCTATGTTGGGTGTAAAAATAAAATCTTTAAAAAAAAAAAAAAGAATACAGAGATGGAAAAAGACTCGTAATCTATCCCAAATAACTTAAGAATTTCATAGGTTAAATTAATAAAATAAAAACTATAATGTATGAGAAGAAATACATATATTATATATACAGTATTCTAAATAGAATATATATAATATTTTAAATATATAATATATATAACAAAACTCTTTCTAAATTTTAGGAGTTTCCAGTAGTACTAGTGCTCTGATGAAGTAATTATAACAAATACTTCAGAATAAATATTTGTTATGATTTTAATTCTATAAAGAGCTCTGATTGCATATGATATTCAACACTTAGAATTAAAATAGATTCTAATTGAACTCTTCATAACTGGAAGTTGGATTTTTTTAGAGGGGTGGCGCTTTTAATTTTTTTTCTCATTTCATAAAGCAAACAAAAGTTCCTGGAATCTTCCAGTTCTTAAAAAAATATATATATATGTGTATATATATATATATATATATATAGAGAGAGAGAGAGAGAGAGAGAGAGAGAGAGAGAGAACGAACCAGGCAGTTATCCCCAGACTTCTCACACTGATAGTTTCCAAAATCCATGATGTTCACTTAGGCTCTTGTCCTTCCAGGTCTCAGGAGAATGTATATCCCTTCCCTCCTCTTAGGAAAGCCAGCCCCACATCTGTGCTCTGACATTGCCCTTTCTTGATTCCTCAGGAACCTCACTGTTAAGTAGGATCCCTTCTCTCCTGTATTTACAGCTTCTTTCCTCACAAGTAGATCCTTCCCATGAGCATTTAAGCAAACTCAAGTTTATCCAGCTTTAAAAACAAAATAAAACCTCTCTCAACTGATCTAATAATTCCTATCTCTCTCCTCCCTTTTATAGCCAAACTTTGTGCTCTGTTTTCTCATTTGTCTAAGTCTCTGTGCCTGTTTCTCTGGAAAGTCAGCTATGTCTCCTGTTCTTGAGAGTAATGGCTTTATAAAGAAGAGATCTTATAGTACCCTGCAGTGTAGTATCTCCTGTTCCCCAGGGCCTGGTACTTCCAGGAGTGTGTCCAGTGTGTGCTGCATGTGCTTTTGTTGCTGTGTCCTGGCCACTTTATCCTTCATACCAATTGTCTGCAGAGACTCTCTTTGCTTGTTATGGGCAGTGTTTGGTCCCTGGCCTGAATGTAGTGCATTTTAACTAGATGTGCTCTGGTTTGCTTGTGAAAAGAGACCTGTCACCACCACCACTGGAATTGAGGCCTCACAAAACTCCTCAGTCAGCAGATGCAGAGTTGGCAGGAGTTTGGGCTGGTGTTCTGGAGAAAGGGGGCCCCTGTGCTGGGACGAAGGCAAGTGTGACTGGGAAGGGCAGTTCCACTGGAGTTTGGGGGGTGCTGGGCTGGATGTAAGCAAGGTAGGTGGTGAGTGTTGGCACTGTGCTGGTTCCTGCAGGTGGCCCTGTGCTTATGATGAGGGATGGGGAGAGAGAAATGGCACCTGCCAATTTCTTTGTTACTAGAGAGGTCTCTCCATGAATGCTGCCTCCTCGGGACACACTCCGATATAAGCAACTAACCTCTCCACTGTGTCTCCAGGTGCTCTTCAGATCGCTGTTTCTGTGCTGTATGTCAGCTTGCAGATATGCTTTTCTCTAAGAGCAGCCCCAATGTTCTTCAAGGTCTCCAAGAGCCAAGCATGCTGACTTTTAAAACCCCAGGTTCTAAGCCCCACTGGTTGCAAGAACTCATGAAATTCATGCCCTCTCATTTTCCAAGCCCAGTTGCTAAGGGGATTCATTTTCCCCATGCAGTTCCCTGTGTGCTGGTTTGTCTCTCACCCTTCTCTAATACCATGACTCCCTCCTCACTGCATTGACCATGATCCATTTCTCTCCCAAGTCATGTCTCCATACTTCCTACCATCTTTGATGTGGCCTTTTTCCTGCCCTTAGATGTGGAGTTTGTTCTGCCAGTCTTTGTACCGATTTCTCGTGTATTGAGTATCTGATAGTTATCTAGTTGTAGTCATGAGATGAGGCAAGTCTAGGGTTGTTCTATTCTGCTACCATCTTCCTTCAAAACTACCTGCTACAATTTTTTTTTATTTTGGGTTCCATGACACTAAACTTCCATGCTTTTCCTGCCACTTCTAGCTGTTACAAGTAATCCTTTCTCACTTGACCTTTTAATGTAGAGCCTTGTGTATGCCCTGGAGAATAGTAGGAGATGAGGTCAGAGACATAAGCAGGGGCCTGACCATGCAGGAGCTCAATGAAATATAATAAAAGTATTATTGTCAATGCTAATAAATTATACTTTTATGTGTATAAAATCATAAAGTACTCAAATGTGAAATTCTTTTACGTAACATCTATATATTACTGTGAAGGAGCAACAAGCATTGAAAAGTATGATCTTCGTACAAATATGTGGACTCCTGTAGCAAATATGAATGGGAGGAGGCTGCAGTTTGGTGTTGCAGTGTTAGATGACAAACTGTATGTGGTTGGAGGAAGAGATGGACTGAAGACTTTGAACACTGTAGAATGCTACAACCCCAAAACAAAAACCTGGAGTGTGATGCCTCCTATGTCCACCCACAGACATGGCCTTGGTGAGTATAACCATGCACGTTCATTCATGATATCATCATTAAGCTTCCACAGCATTTTTACATTCTGTACCAGGCAGAAGAAAACCAATGTGGCAGCTGCTGAGTCAGCAGCAATCAGTTGCCAAGCATTCCTTCACATGGTCTTTAACTGGGAAGTAGAATATACATGAATGTAACAGCAACTAGCACAAGTAAAAACATGGATATTTAAGGATTCTAGTGTAACACGTTTTAAAATGTGTGTTCTGTCAATCAGTGTTAATCTAACCTGATTGAAATGTTTATTTAAAAATACTTAGCATTATTATTTTTCATCTATATCCCCTGTTTTTTAAGCAGAAATGAGTAAAAACCCAGAGAAATCTTGAGCTGGCACAGAGAATATAATGATAGAGACTTTTCATTCTTTCATTCAATAAAACACTAAACTGACATTGATTAGCATGTACTATGTACCATCATGCTCTTTGTTCTGTAGATGTACAAAGATGAAGAAGACACTATCTTTACTCTGAAGGAACTGATGGCTCACTCTGAGCTGATAGAAGATAACTTAGGGCCTTATATCAGATGATCTATCTTTTCTGATAGGAGAAAGAATTGATGAAATAAAAAGAATTGTTAGATGAGTGAAGCAGATGGACATAAAATTAGATGGGGCTTTTGCTGCCTAACTCGAAAGGTCAAAGGTTTAAAACAACAACCGTATATTTAGCTGTTGGAACTGTGGGTCAGCTGAGGCATTTTTCTGGTCTGGGATGCCTGCCTTAGATGATTTCTGCTAGATTTTTTCATGGATCTCTGGTGGGCTCACAGGTCAGCTAGGTGATCTAGGATAGCCTCATTTACATGTGTAGTGGTAGGTAGATTGTTGGCCTGGGGAACAGAGACAACTGGGCCACATGCCTGTAATCATTCATCAGGCTAGCCAGGCTTCTTCACATGGTGCCAGTCACAGGGTTTCAAAAGCAGCAAGAGAAGGCAAGCCACAGTGCACAAAGAATTTTCAAGCTTCTGCTAGCATTGTACTTGCTAATGTTGCACTGGCCAAAACAAGTCACATGGGCAAGTCCAGATCCAAAGAGTAGAGATCGAGACTACTCTTCTTATTTATATATGTATGTATGTATTTATATTAATATTTATTTGAGTCTAGTTGACACACCATGTCACATTGGCTTCAGGTATACAACTTAATGATTTGACAAGTTTATACATTCTGCTGTGTTCACCATAAGTATAGCTACTATCTGTCCTGTTATACATCCCTATTTCAGTACCATTGACTATATTCCTTATGCTCTGCCTTTTATTCCCATGACTTATTCATTCAATAACTGGAGGCCTATATTTCCCTCTCCACCCATTTTGCCCAGCCCTCCATCTCCCTCCCCTCTGGCAACTATCAGTTCATTCTCTGTATTTATAGTTCTTTTTTAAAAATTTGTTAATGTTTATTTATTTTTGAGAGAGAGAGAGACCGTGTGAGCAGGGGAGGGACAGAGAGAGGGAAACACAGAATTCAAAGTGGGCTCCAGGCTCTGAGCCATCAGCACAGAGCCCAACGCGGGGTTGAACTCATGAACCATGAGATGTTGGACACTTAACTGAGTGAGCCACCCAGGCACCCCTGTATTTATAATTCTGATTCTGTTCTTTTTTTGTTTATTCATTTCTTAGATTTGCCTTTCTGAGTCTCACTTATTTCACTTAGCATAATACCCTCTAGGTCCATGCATGTCTCATATGGGATGACCTCATCATTTTTATGGCTGTGTGTGTGTGTGTGTGTACCATTCATCTATTCATCTATTGATGGACACTGTTCTTTATGGGAGGCACTACAGCGTCACATTGAAAATAGGCATGCATTCAGCGGTAAGACAAATTTGTGGCTATATTTCAATGTATCATAGTTTGGAAAAGGTTTAAATTAATTGCAATAAAGAATTTGATAGGTCATCATAAAAGATGAATTAAAAGATGGATGAGTAGCAATGAAGGCATCATTCAGTTTAGATGGCATAGCTTTGTACTACATTCAATTTATTAATGCTGAGCACCAGAGCAGAGGCTGCCAAAAAAAGTCAGTATCAGTAATGTAAATTATCTAGGCATGAAGATTGGTGTGATAGTTGGACAACAAAAAAAATCAAAGAAATAAGTGCTTCTACTTTTTGTGATTAGGTTTCAATTAAAGTTGATCTTAAGTTTCAAGTTTGATAAGACAGTAAAACCAGAGGATTAAGGGCACGGTATTGAGAGGGGAGCTAAAAATTAACTATATGAAATTTAATTAAGGAAACCATAAAATATTAATCTTTAGTCCATAAAATCAACTTATTACATAGGCACAGAATGGGAATGTATCTTAAAAGCAGCATGAATGAGACTTATAACCTTGAGTTGACCATAAAATCCAGGGTCAATAGTGTGTGATTCAAATGCATACTTTCCCCCACCATGGAGAAAAGAAATTTAATTTTAACTTAAGGTAGATTCTTAGAGTACACAGAATGAGAATGCCCATGATCCAGCTGTGTTTTGTGCAGATCAGATTGTGCATAGAATACTATCGTTCATTCTAGGTACCATATAAGATTTTATTGAAGCAAGTTCAGAGAAGAATAATCCTATAGTTCATATGTCTTAAGTTTTTTTTTTTAGATCTTTCATTCAAAACAGCCTTGTTCTTACTAATTTATCCTATAATAAATCAATTTGACCTTATAAAAGAAATTCTTACATAGGAAACACTCCTTTTATCTCTTTTATATGTGAGAATTACCTAAAGACTTCATTTGGAAGAAGTGGTTCTGCTACTAGAATTTATTTTCAAAGATACTGTTAAAGGAGTTGAATTAGACCCATTATCGTTTCTTCCAGCCCTTTAGTTAACTTTGCACACATACATATACACATATAATTGGATATATTTTATATATATTTGGAGCTGTGTGTGTGTGTGTGTATGTGTAGTTTGTACATACTGCTCCCTTTACCTCACCATCTCTTCTCTCGGTTGTCTCTCTGTCTGGTTTCCTAACTTCATTTGTGTTTTTGTTCAGATGTAATTTTATCTAAGAGGTCTTCCCTGACCCTCTCTACCCTTTTACTCAGTTCCATTTTTCTTATTAGCACTTACCAATACCTGAGATATATTTTGCCTGTTTCTTCATTAAAATATTAGGTCCATGATGGCAGGGCCCTTATCTGTTCTTTTATTAAGTGCTTGGCACTTAATAAACACTAAATAGATATTTGTTGAATAAGGGAACAAATGAATCTGGCTTGGTTCCCTGATGATGAATCACACCAATGATTGTGGTATCACCTCTAACTACAGTAAAATGTCATGAATTTGAATTAATAGGGGGAAAGGAATAAAAATGATTTTTCAAACATATCTTAAATCTGAATTATTGAAAAATCTTTTATTTTTTAAAATTTTTTGTAAGGAGGATTTATTGGGTGCCTGGGTAGCTCAGTTGGTTAAGTGTTGGACTTCAGCTCAGGTCATGATCTTATGGTCTGTGAGTTCAAGCCCCACGTCAGGCTCTGTGCCAACAGCTCAGAGCCTGGAGCCTGTTTTGGATTCTGTGTCTCCCTCTCTCTCTGCCCCACTCACACTCTGTCTCTGTCTCTCAAAAATGAATAAATGTGTTAAAAAATTTTTTAAATGAGGATTTATTTTTTAAGGTTATTTAAGTTTATTTATTTATTTTGAGAGACAGCACAAGCAGGTGAGGGGCAGAGAGAAGGAGAGACAGAATCCCAAGTAGGCTCCATGCCATCAGCACAGAGCCAGATGCAAGGCTTGAACTCACAAACAGTGAGATCATGAACCAAGCTGAGATCAAGAGTTAGATGCTTAACTGACTGAGCCACCCAGGTGTCCCTATTTTTTTTAATTTTTAAAAAGTGTTTATTTTTGAGAGAAAGAGAGAACAGAGGAGGGGCAGAGAGAGAGATAGAGGATCTAAAGCGGGCTCTGTGTTGAAGTCTGATGCTGGCCTTGAACTCATGAGTTGCAAAATCATGACCTGAGCCAAAGTCAGTTGCTTAACCAACTTAGCCACCCAGACACCCCAAAAAATCTTTTAAATATGGCAATGTATGCATCTTATATAGTTTTAAATAAGTTTCCACTGTTGGACCTCAAGATACTGCCTCTAAAACTTATAAGACCAGGAGCACCTGGGTGGCTCAGTTGGTTGAGTGTCCAACTCTCGATTTTGGCTGAGGTCACACAGTTCGTGGGTTTGAGCCCAGAGTTGGGCTCCACGCTAACAGCACAGAGCCTGCTTGGGATTCTCAGTCTGTCTCTCTGTCTCTACCCCTGCCCCGCTCATGCTTGTTCGCTCTCTCGCTCTATTTCTCTCTCTCTCTCTCTCTCTCAAAAATAAATAAACATTAAAAAAAAAAAATCTTACAACACCAGGGCTATAGTGCTATTTTTCCCCCTCACCTACCCCCCTACCACCAAGAAGAGCTGTGTGGCAACCAGATACCTTTATTATAAATGTTTCCTTAGTTAAATTTGTATGTTTAAGGTTCGTTGTACCACCCAAAGGAGTCTACCAATTCAATAAAATCCCTTTCAAAATTCCAATGACATTTTTCAAAGAAATAGAACAAATAATTCTAAAATTTGGATGGAACCACACAAAAATACAGAATAGCCAAAACAAACTTGAGGGAGGACAAAGCAGAGGCATCACGCCCCCTGATTTCAAACTATACTACAAAGTTATAGCAATGAAGACATAATGGTATTTGGCTTAAAAATAGACACATAGATCAGTGGACCAGAAATAAACCCATGCATGTGTGCTCAACTAATTTACAACAAAGGAGCCAAGAATATACAATGCGGAAAGGACAGTCTTCAATAAATGGTGCTGGGAAAACTGTATAGTCACATACAAAAGAATGCAAGTGGGCCATTATCCTACAGCAAACATGAAAATAAACTCAAAATGGACTAAAGACTTGAGCATAAGACCTGGAGCCATAAAACTCATAGAAGAAATCATAGGCAGTAAACTGTGTATTTATATTTCTGTTAAAATGTGATCTTTAAGGCTTAGTGGTAAATCTTAAGTCATTGCTTCTTTCCTGTCCCCTTGTAGGTGTGGCTGTATTGGAAGGTCCCATGTATGCAGTAGGAGGACATGATGGCTGGAGCTATCTGAATACAGTGGAAAGATGGGACCCTCAGGCTCGCCAGTGGAATTTTGTTGCCACTATGTCCACCCCCAGAAGCACAGTAGGTGTGGCTGTACTAAGTGGAAAGTAAGGAAATATTTAAAATTCCATTTTAAAACACAATAAACCAAATTTATTGAGCTACATCATTTTTATGTATAAAAATACATTTTATGTATAAAAAACATTTTTATGAATAAAAATATTCGTAAATAAATCACAAAAGAGAAATACTTTCTTTGAGTGATGCAAACTGTTAAATTTTTTTTTATTACGTTTCTTTATTTTTGAGAGGCAGAGAGAAACAGAACGTGAGTGGGAGAGGGGCAGAGAGAAAGGGAGACACAGAATCCAAAGCGGGCTCTAGGCTCTGAGCTGTCAGCCCAGAGCCTGATGGGGGGTTGGAACCCACGAACCATGAGATCATGACCTGAGCCGAAGTCAGACACTCAACCGACTGACCCACCCAGGCGCCCCCCTGCTTTTTTTTAATGTTTATTTATTTTGAGAGAGCAAAAGGAGAGAGCAGGAGCAGGGGAGGGCAGAGAGAGAGGGAGACACAGAATCTGAAGCAGACTCCAGGCTCTGAGCTGTCAGCACAGAGCCCGACGCGGGGCTCAAACTCATGAACCTCGAGATCATGACCTTAGCCAAAATTGGGTGCTTAACCGACTGAGCCACCCAGACGCCCCTAGTGATGCAAACTTTTCAAATAGTCTCAGGGTTCCTGGGTGGCTCAATCGGTTAAGCGTCTGACTTCAGCTCAGGTCATGATTTCACAGTTTGTGGGTTTGAGCCCGCGTCAGGCTCTGTGCTGACAGCTCAGAGCCTGGAGCCTGCTTTGGTTTCTGTGTCTCCCTCTCTCTCTGCTCCTCTCCCACTCATGCCTTCTCTCTCTCTCTCTCTCTCTCAAAAATAAATAAACAAAAATTTTTTTAAATAGTTTCTTTTTATCGTAGTTCTAAATATAAATAACTTAGCAGTGTTAGGCTTTCATTTTAATGTACAGATATTGTAAATTTCAAATTATTTTACATGAAGAAACTTTATATAGAGTAAAAATATAGTAAAAACCTGGTAGTTTGTATAGCTTTAAAAGTATATAGTGTTTTAAATTAATTTTATTTGTGAGACAGCACAAGTGGGGAGGGGCAGAGAAAGAGGGAGACAGAGGATCTGAAGCGGGCTCTGCAATGAAAGCAGTGAGCCTGGTGTGGGCCTTGAACTCATGAACTGTGAGACGCTCAACTGACTGAGCCATCCAAGTGCCCCAAAAGTATATAGTGTTTTAAGCACAGTATAGGCCCTCTCAGTGTTTTTCTAAATAATTCCTTCCATCTCTTCTACTGACTTTATTTTTACTTCTTTCTTATCATGGTAAAAACTGCTGAAAACTGAAATGGATTTAGAAAGGTGTAGTCTTGGCTCTAGTCTGCTCTCACTAGAGTAAACAGATTTGGACAGCCATCACCAATAGCTCTTGGTAACTCAGAGACTAAATACATATCAAAGACCTTTCTTCCATAAAATGAAGCTCTCTATGGTTATTAAATAAAAGTTGTTTGTTGCATACCTTTACTCATTTAAAATGCTTTATCATCACTTCCATAAAGGGGAAGGAATCAAAGTTAAAATATAGAAACCAAGAATTATTTGTAGAATTGTGTTACTGATCGACTGGCAAAACAAAAATGAGAAAATAATAGTAAAATGTTTATAATTTATGACCTAAGTGTCGTAGACTCTAAGTCTAAAGTTCTTTCGGGGCGCCTGGGTGGCGCAGTCGGTTGGGCGTCCAACTTCAGCCAGGTCACGATCTCCCGGTCCGTGAGTTCGAGCCCCGCGTCAGGCTCTGGGCTGATGGCTCAGAGCCTGGAGCCTGTTTCCGATTCTGTGTCTCCCTCTCTCTCTGCCCCTCCCCCGTTCATGCTCTGTCTCTCTCTGTCCCAAAAATAAATAAATGTTGAAAAAAAAAATAAATAGTGAAATGACTTATTAAAAAAATAAATAAATAAATAAAGTTCTTTCTTGTCTAGTAAGAAAGCGGGACACGGGATTGAAATGCAACAGATGGCTAATGTCCGAGAAAAGACCAGAGCCCTGAATAAGGGTCCTTGCCCCATATTTATTAAGATCAGAAGGCTTACAAACGTGATGGGCATCCACAAAGAGACAATGCATCGGTGAACATTAACTCATGAGCATGAGGGAAAGGGGGTTTTGAAGATATAGGGTGTTTGTGGTTTGGGTCAATAGAAGAATCCTGGCACCGGGCAGATGGGCAGATGGTTGTTAATGGCAGACAGGAGGTGCCAGTTATCTGTTGATCTTAGCTCGCCTAGGAGATGAGGCAGATAAGTCAAATAACCTCAGGGTTAATGAGGCACCTTTTCTTTTGCTAATCAGCTCTGCTCTGGGCAGCTTCACCTGCAGTGCAGAGGTCCATAGCTCTATTTACCTGTTTACCTAACTTGGTCCTTCCCTCCTGTAATAGCAGCTTTCTGCCATAGTACTAAATTGAGGGGGGGGGGGGGGGCAGATTCACCTGAATGCCTAATCTTGCTTACCTCATATACCCATGTATTCGGGGCCTTTGCCTCCCTCTCTATTCTGGGACCTTTGCCTCTTCCTCTCTAATTCTGGGGGCCTAGGCCCCTCCCTACTTTATTCTGGGAGTCTTACCTTGTTTACCCAAGCTTGGGTGAGAGCACCCTATGGTTTTGTAATTCTTTATGTCTTGTTAACCCATTGGTGCAAGCCCAGAATTCCTAAACTTACTCCCCACACCTAAGGTCTTATTTCCTCAGGACATGTTAGTTATGTCCTACTTTTTAAAATGTATGTGATCTCCACACCCCTCTCTTCATTTGTTTTAACTAAAGAAAGAACTTCAGAATTTATCCTTTCTAATTCTTTGGTAGCAGAGTTAGCCACCAAAGAATCTAGTGAATGAGAAAAAAGAGAAAACTAACAGTATCTTTTCAGTTTTGACCCTTCAGTTAAAACAGTTTTGACCCTTCAGTTAAAAACTGCTTGGGTGTCTCAGTCAGTTAAGTGTCTGACTCCGGCTCAGGTCATGATCTCATGGCTGATGGGTTCAATGTGCTGACAGCTCAGAGCCTGGAGCCTGCTTCAGATTCTTTATCTCCCTCTCTCTCTCTGCCCCTTCCCCACTCACACTCTGTCTCTCTGTCTCTTAAAAAATAAAGAAACATTAAAAAAAATTTTTTTAAACTTCTGGGATTATTTCATTGAACTAATTCTTGTTCACTGACATTTTTCTTAGCCCTTATTTCTGGCTAGAAATATTTCTTTCTGACAGTACAAAAGAAAAACACTTTACCTAAAATCTTATTCCTAGACCTACAGCAGCTTTGACTCCTAGACAGAGATATCTTACTTGCCTCTGTCCACCCCTCTCCACCTCTCTCTCCTCTACCCATGCATATTACACCCCAGCAAAACTAACTTATTTGTGAAAAATGTATTTTGTTTCACACTCAACATTGTCTTTTGACCCATCCCATCTGTCTTAGAGTGTTATTTCCCTGGTTTCATACCTGGCAAATTCAGCATCCTTGAAACGTACTCAACTGTCATCTCTGGAAAACTGTCCCCACTTTCCACTTCCATCTCCTCAGTGCCCCTCACCATATTAATTGTCCATTCTAGCCTCTGCATTTTTACTGTGCATAATATGTGTATGATTGTATCATAGCAGGTACCAATCTATTGTTGTTGTTATTTACTCATCAGTCTCCTATAGTATATCATAGTCTTGAGTGACCTGGTCTAACTTTTTGTTCCTGACACCTAGCATGGTACCTGGAACACAACCTGAAGTGTGTGACCTTATTGAAGAATGTCCTGGTACCACTTAGATGACATGGTACTTTAATCACAGCTAATCTATCAACTAACATTTTTCTAAGCATGCTTTAAAACAAAGTAGCAATATTTTATTTTATTTTTTTAATATATGAAATTTATTGTCAAATTGGTTTCCATACAACACCCAGTGCTCATCCCAAAAGATGCCCTCTTCAATGCCCATCACCTACCCTTCCCTCCCTCCCACCCCTCCATCAACCCTCAGTTCTCAGGTTTTAAGAGTCTCTTATGCTTTGGCTCTCTCCCACTCTAACCTCATTTTTTTTTCCTTCCCCTCCCTCATGGGTTTCTGTTAAGTTTCTCAGGATCCACATAAGAGTGAAAACATATGATATCTGTCTTTCTCTGTATGGCTTATTTCACTTAGCATCACACTCTCCAGTTCCATCCACGTTGCTAAAGTAGCAATATTTTAAAAGATTTTGTTGGTTTCCATTTTTTAAGTTTCTTTGTTTATTTTGAGAGAGAAGGTCGGGGGAGGCAGAGAGAGAGGGAGAGAGATAATCCCAAGCAGGCTCTGCACTGACAGCAGGGGCTTAAACCCACAAACTGTGAGTTCATGACTTGATCTGAAATCAAGGCGGAGGCTTAACTGACTGAGCCTCCCAGGTGCCCCTGTTCTCCATTTTTAGGTACATATCCAGAATCTGGAAAAAATAGAAATCGTGTTTTTTTTAAAAAAGATTGAAAAAAATTATGCATCTTTTCTCGCTACTCCTTGTGATTTAGAACAAATCATTTCCCTGTGCCTTGGTTTTTTTATCTACATAATGAAAAGCCTAAATTAATTACTATTTTTGTTATTTTAAACTTAATTTTACAATGCTTCCTGATGCAAAATATAATTGTTTCTTAAATGTATATATATGTGCATTATATGCACATGATGTGTATGTATATATGTGTGTGTGTGTGTATATATATATATATATATATATATATATATAATTGTTTCTTTAGAAAAGAACTGTTTGAATGTTTTTTTATGAGTTGTATCCTGTCAATATATCTTGAAAATGTCAAAAGTTAAAATTTCACTTTCTACCATGTTTGAGAGAAAAAAGCTTTATTTAGAATTCCAATTGCTCAGGCTACTTTTAAGCCACTGACTGACAAATATTTTTTGGTAGTAGAATCTCTCTTTCAAATGAAACCTTATAAAAATCTCAATAGTTAAGGTAAATTGAAGTTTAAGCCTATAACATATATTTATTATAAAAATCAATGTAGAAGAACAACTCTGTTTTTAAAAACACCCAGATTATTTCTATGTTTGGTTTTTGTTGTTGTTCAGTATAAAGAAAATCCTCATTCACAGATCAGTAGCTGAAAACGATAACAGTTATTTTAACTAATAGAGCAATTTAATTGGAATCTCGGGAAACTTTTCAGTTAAACTGTATTGTAGATTAAAAGTAGTAGAATTTTTTTTTCTGTTAAATCTCAGTATCCACCAGCCCATTGCATTCTTGATCCTAATTTTAAAAGTCAGAAAAGACTAAGTCTTATTTTAAAGCATATAGTACAATACAATTGGGCACAATTTCATAATTTGACATAATGTTTATTTTCTTACTGTAATAGATACTGTCATGGGAAAGAAAGATGAGTTGTGAATCTTTCATGGCCTTTAATTGAGCCAAGTGACATTTTTGAAAATTATTAAAACTTAAATTTCAAATGTACTGTTTTTGGGACCTCCTCAAGTCCTCCACAGAATTCTGTTCTTAGAAAACAATTTGAAAGCCATTGCTTGAGATCATGTTTCTTCAGAAAGTATTATTGGTACATTTTAGCCCTTAACATTAACTGAGTGTAAACATTGTTTGGACACTTAAGATCTAAAAATGCCATTTTCCTCAGTTCGTTAAGTGTCCAACTCTTGATTTCAGCTCAGGTCAATATCTTGGTGGCTTGTGACATGGAGCTCCACATCACTTTCTGCACAGACAGCCCAGAGCCTGCTTGGGATTCTCTCTTTCCCTGTCTCTCTGCCCCTCCCCTGCTTGCACTCACTCATGCAATCTCTCTCTCTCTCTCTCTCAAAATAAATGTTTAAAATTATTTTTTAAATAAAAATGCCATTTTCTAAAAGAATACAAATAGAGATAGAATTTATTTTTCCCCTTAAACACTTAAACCATTGTAAGGCACTATTCAAAGTATATTAAATTTGATCACCAATAATCCTTTGAGACAGGGTTTAGAGATGTTTTGGATGATGAAATTCAGGCAGGTGGAGGTTAAATAACTTGTCCACAGTCAGAGCTAGTAAGTGTTAGAACCAAACTTCAAATCCAGAGTCTGGCTCCAGAGTTCATCTCTTAATCCCTATACTACACCACTTTTCATAGTCAAGACCCATGAGTTCACTGTGAAGAGGGGGTGGTGCCTTGAATCCTGTTGTTGTGTTTCTGTGTGTGTGTGCATGGCTTTTTAAAATTTTTTAACATTTATTATTGAGAGACAGAGAGAGACAGAGCATGAGCATGGGAGGGGCAGAGAGAGGGGCAGACACCAAATCAGAAGCAGGCTCCAGGCTCTAAGCTGTCAGCACAGAGCCTGATGTGGGACTCAAAGTCACAAACCGCGAGATCATTACCAGAGCCGAAGTTGGACACTTAAAGGACTGAGCCACCCAGGTGCCCCTGTACATGGTTTTTTTAATTATGAATATTTTCTAATTGTTGGTGTCCTCTAATATTCTGTGATCCCATATTCAGACAAATATTCTACAAGTATTAGTTAAAAATAAGAATAGTTTAACATTAAGAATGATAACACAAGAAAGTAGTTTTTAAGAGATAATAAATTTTTTAACAAAGTTTCAAATAAATTTCACTTTCCATACTATTTTTTTTTATTTTTTTTTTAACATTTATTTATTTTTGAGACAGAGAGAGACAGAGCATGAACAGGGGAGGGGCAGAGAGAGAGGGAGACACAGAATCTGAAACAGGCTCCAGGCTCTGAGCAGTCAGTACAGAGCCCGACGCGGGGCAAGAACTCACAGACTGCGAGATCATGACCTGAGCCGAAGTCGGACGCTTAACCGACCGAGCTACCCAGGCGCCCCTTTCCATACTATTAATATAAAGTTTAGATAGAATAAGATATCGCTACAGCCACATGTTGCTATTTAAGATATGATCATCTTCTCAGTTAAGAACCAGTTTGAATCAATGATCATTGGGGAAATACAAATAAAAACTACAATGAGGTATCATCTCAAGCCTGTCAGAATGGCTAAAATTAATAACACAGGAAACAACAGGTGTTGGCAAAGATGCAGAGAAAAGAGAACCCTCTTTCACTGTTGGTGGGAATGCAAACTGGTGCAGCCAATCTGGAAAACAGTATGGAGGTTCCTCAGAAAGTTAAAAACAGAACTACCCTATGATCCAGCAATTATACTACTAGATATTTACCCAAAGGATACAGGAATACTGATTCTAAGGGGTACATGCACCCCAATGTTTCTAGTAGCATTATCAACAGTAGCCAAATTATGGAAAGAGCCCAGATGTCCATCAACTGCTGAATGGGTAAAGAAGATGTGCGCATGCGCGCGCACACACACACACACACACACACACACACACGAATATTACTCAGCCTTCAAAAAGAACAAAATCTTGTCATTTGCAATGACATGCATGGAGCTGGAGAGTATTATGCTAAGCGAAATAAATCAGAGAAAGACAAATCAGTCAGATTTCACTGGTGTGGAATTTAAGAAACAAAATAGATGAACATAGTGGGGAGAAAAAGAGGCAAACCATGAAACAGATTCTTAACTGTAGAGAACAAACTGAGGATTGCTGAGCAGGAGGGTAGAGGGGTTAAATGGCTGATGGGTACTACGGAGGGCATTTGCTGTGACGAGCACTGGATGTTGTATGTAAGTGATGAAACACTAAATTCTATACCTGAAACTAATATTACACTATACGTTAACTGACTAGAATTTAACAAAAAATTTGAAGATAAAAAAAAAAAGAACCAGTTTAAGTGGCATAGTGTACTTTACATTATGAATTAAAATTTAACAAATGTCTTGGGGTGCCTGTGTGGCTCAGTCAGTTAAGCATTGACTCTTGGTTTTGGCTCAGGTCATGATCTCACGGTTCATGAGTTCAAACCCCACATTGGGGTCTGGGTTGACAGTGTGGAGCCTGCTTGATATTCTCTCCTTCTGCCCCTCCCACACATGCTCTCTCTCTCAAAATAAATAAATAAACATTAAAAAAAAGTCTTTAAATATGCACACACACACACATATATACACCTCAGTATAATAACTTAGAGTTTTAATTGGCAGACATTTGGTATAGTTCAAATATTATTTCTTGAGGTAAGAAAAATAGTTAAATATTAACTGAGGCATCTGTAAATTCAAAATGTGAGGACTTTTATATAAGCAATGAACTGATTTTTTTTACTCTTTTGAAAAAAAGATTAGGAAAATATCTATAAAGAGCTTCCCAAGTGAATAGTAAGCACAAGAAGATTGTGTGCTTAATAAAAATATTCAAATGCTCAAATATTTAAAATATTTTATATATATTTTAAGTTCAGAGTAAAAGACTTTTAAATTAATGAAATATATTGAATGATAATTAAAATTTATCTACTAGGCAACACTTAGGACATTAACATACCATATTCATTTTCAGTAACTTACAGTATTCTCTGCAGTAATTTGAATTAATGAAGGATACTGTTCACATGTAATAAATATTAATTTATATACCACTGTTTCAAGCAATCCTTTTATCCTCCTATTTCACTATTACAAGAGCATCCCAGGCAACTGCTCACCATACAACTGCTCGTTATTATAACTGCCCTGGTTCTGCTTCTGACCCTGTATTAGCCTCTTAATCTTCATGAGCCTGTTTCTTCACCCATGAAACAGGAATATAAATGGTTTCTCATAGCATCATTGATATGATTAAATTAATACAGGTAAAATGTCTAGCCTGTGGTAAGTGCAGAGAAGGTTCGTTTCTTTCCTTTTAATCCAGTCCTATTTTAGCTATTTAAGAAATAAGTCATGGTGTATTTATACACCACATTTCATTTATTCTAAGACACATCTTGTACCTCTAAATTGTAATGCATTGTAAAATCCGTGGTGACCTGCCAAACAGATGGCAGCTGTGAAATAGTGATCATTGCTTTCATGTCACTTTCTCTTTTTTTAATGTTTATTCATTTTGAGAGAGAGAAAGAGAGTGCACATGCAAGCAGAGGAGGGGCAGAGAGAGAGAGAATCCCAAGCAGGCTCCATGCTATCAGTTCAGAGACTGACATGGGGCTCGAACCCATGAATCTTGAGATCACAACCTGAGCCAGAACCAAGAATCAGATGCTTAACCAACTGAGCCACCCAGGCACCCCTCTTCTATTTTATGCAGGATGATATCTATATATATAGATCTGTATCTATCTATCTACATATCTATATACATGATGTATGTATGTATATAGTGTGTGTGTGTGTGTGTGTATATATACACACACACATGTTACACACATGTCATATAATGGTAGCATATCTTCTTTCTTGATGGCACATAAATTGACAGTTTGTCTTATAATCTGTAGCATCTTAAATTCAATGAAATACCATAAGAATAACCTCTGTGTCTTAATCATAATGATGGCACTGTTTTTTACAGACTTTATGCAGTTGGTGGTCGTGATGGAAGTTCTTGCCTCAAATCAGTAGAATGTTTTGATCCTCATACTAATAAATGGACACTCTGTGCGCAAATGTCCAAAAGGAGAGGGGGAGTCGGAGTAACTACCTGGAATGGATTGCTGTATGCTATTGGAGGACACGATGCTCCTGCATCCAACTTGACATCCAGACTCTCAGACTGTGTGGAAAGGTAATTTCCTGTGAAGGAAAAGTTTGTCTGACACTTGCAGACAAATTAATGACTCTTTAGTGAACATCTACCATATGCGAAGCAGTTCCTTCAGAGCTTTGTAAATGTTGAGTTGCCCGTCTCTCAGTCTGTCTCCTAATGCCTACTCAGATTCTTCTCTCATCGTATTACTGCCTACTGAAAATGTACCTTAGATGGGAATGCAAACTGGTGCAGCCTCTCTGGAAAACGGTGTGGAGGTTCCTCAAAAAATTAAAAGTAGATCTACCCTATGACCCAGCAATAGCACTGCTAGGAATTTACCCAAGGGATACAGGAGTGCTGATGCATAGGGGCACTTGTACCCCAATGTTTATAGCAGCACTTTCAACAATAGCCAAATTATGGAAAGAGCCTAAATGTCCATCAACTGACGAATGGATAAAGAAATTGTGGTTTATATATACAATGAAATACTACTTGGCAATGAGAAAGAATGAAATATGGCCTTTTGTAGCAATGTGGATGGAACTGGAGAGTGTTATGCTAAGTGAAATAAGTCATACAGAGAAAGACAGATACCATATGTTTTCACTCTTATGTGGATCCTGAGAAACTTAACAGGAGACCATGGGGGAGGGGAAGGGGGAAAAAGAGTAGAGGGAGGGAGGCAAACCATAAGAGACTCTTAAAAACTGAGAATAAACTGAGGGTTGATGGGGGGGTGGGAGGGAAGGGAGGGTGGGTGATGGGCATTGAGGAGGGCACCTGTTGGGATCAGCACTGGGCGTTGTATGGAAACCAATTTGACAATAAATTTCATATTAAAAAAAAAAGAAAACGTACCTTAGAATTGATTATACAATTTATTAATTGAGTCAAATGACAAACATTTGTTATGTACGTATTTTGTACTGGACACTGTACCTGACAAGAAAAGGAAAGGAGGTTGATGAATTTCAGAGAGAAGGAATAGGGGCTGGAGGCTAAATAAGAAGTAAAAAGGAGAGGAACGTTACTAACACATTTTCATATAAAATGAAATAACATGAAATAATAAAAGACTAAAAGGCTAAACAAGTCATCCAAACTGGCCTTATGAAACTCAAGTATGGGCCAGGTAAAGAGCCTAACATCAATGGACGATTTGGACAATAGTTCAGGCTCCCATCTGTTACTATTAGTCTAATTTAAGGAATGGAGAGAATTGAATGGATTTAGGAGGTGGAATCAATGGGAACATTACAAACACTCCTAAGCAGAAAGGAATATGATTCATTCAGAAAGCTGAAAGGCAGACACTATGACTGGAGAACAAAGAATGAGGGAGACAGTGTCAGGAAAGGAGGCGGACTAGGGTGGAGGTAGGAGCAAATCACGTTGAGTCTTTAAGGCCTTATCAGAGAGTCTAGATTTTAATGAGCAACTGGAAGTTAGTGTGTGTGTGTGTGTGTGTGTGTGTGTGTGTGCGTGATTTATACATGATTGGAAGAAGGATAAAAAGTGAAATGCAGGTTTGATGGCAATGAGTGCTTTCTGTGAAATAATACGGAAGGTTGGTTTGTTGTCTTTTGAGAAAGCAGGAGAGTTACACCTGCATTTCCCCTGTATTAGGGAAAGTAATCCAGACTATGCTTGTTGCATGTTACATTTCAGGAAAGGAATATGGAAGCCTCTGTATACTTTATACATTACAAGCTCACTGCAGTACCGCACCTGATGAAAAATTGTTCATTGATGCAAGAGGTATTACAAGCAGTATAGGTCATTGTAGCATGATGTATCTGCTCTTAGACAACTTTGGGCTGTTTTAGGTAATGTATTTCATGAAAGGAACAAGACGTTTCAAAAATGGACAGCTATAATGATTGAGTGTGTAAGTCATCTTACACAGAGCTTCATGTATTGATTTCCTCAGATTTTCAGTGGACAATCAAAACCCATAAAGCAGTTTCAGTATTTACTTTAGCTCTTTTGGATAGTTTAAGTGTCATGGATTTACTAAATGAAGCTACAATACTGTAAGTTAAAAGTTTTCAGGGAAATATTGATTTTTTCTAAAAATATGTCCAAATGTACTTTAGATAGCAGTAATAAGACAAGGGGTAGGCTTAAAGAACTAAACTATTTTTATTTTTTTAATGAAAAAACTTTTAATGTTACACATGGAAAGAAAAAGTAAATTGAATTAAAAACATGTTCTGAAATAGACATCTGGGTCCTCAGAATAAAAAGTGAAATATTTAGAAGATCAAATACTAACTAAATTGTTGAGTCACTACCACTTGACTCTGTAATTAAAGTTGGAATGAAAAAAGGCTAGCTATTGCTTTTTTATATATTTTTGTATTCTTTGAATTTTTGTTACAAGATTGTATTCCTTGCTAATAGGAAACAAGTGTAATAAATGAACCCATCTTTAAGGTGACATTTATCAAATGCTTACTATGCATTCTCTCATTAAATTTTCAATGCTATGTGGTGAGCAATATTTACCAGTAAAGAAACTATGATTTAAAGATTTTAAGTAACTTTACAATACCACAGAGCTAATAATTGGAAGGATAATGACTTAAGATTGTTCAGCCCAAATCCAAAGCCCGTTCTCTAACCACTTTGCTATACTGCCTCTCCCAGGTGTTTCTGGATATGTAGGTATTCTTTTATGGAAGTGTAATTGTCATATTAGTCTCAGGTGTATAACAATGATTTGACATTTGTATATATTGAGAAATGATCACAATAAGCCTAGTTAACATCCATCACCATATATAGTTACAAATTTTTTTCTTGTGATGAGAACTTTTTACCCTTAACAACTTTCAAATAGAAAGCACAGTATTATTAACTGTATCACCATGCTGTGCATTATATCCCCATGATTCATGTATTTTATAACTACAGAAATTTGTACCTTTTGATCCCCCTCCCTCATTTCACCCATTCCTTCCTCCCCACCCCCCCATCTCGTGCCCTACTTCTGGCACCCTATGAGTGCCAGGTTTTTTGTTTTGTTTTGTTTTAGGGTCCACATGTTAAGTGAGATAATCGGTATTTGTTTTCTCTGACTTATTTCACTTCGTATAATGCCCTCAAGGTTCATCCATGTGTTTGAAATAGCAAGATTTCATTCTTTTTTAGGGCCAAATAATATTACACTGTGTGTGTGTGTGTGTGTGTGTGTGTGTGTGTGTGTTCTAAATGTATTACATCTTTATCCATTCATCCATTGATGAACAACTTAGGTTGTTTCCATGTCTTGGCTACTGTAAATAATGCTGCAGTGAACATGAGGGTGCATATATCTTTTCAAATTAGTGCTTTCCTTTTCTTTGGATAAAAACCTAGAAGTAGAATTACTGGATCATACGGTATTTCTATTTTAATTTTTTGAGGACTCTCCATGTTGTTTTCTATAGCAATTGCACTAACTTACATTCCCACCAACTGTACACAAGTGTTATTACCTTTCCTCCACATCCTCACATACACTGTTATTATCTTTTTTGCTAACAGCCATTGTAGTTCTGATTTACATTTTCCTGATGATTAGTGATGTTAAGCACCTTTTCATGTACCTATTGGCGATGTAGATGTCTTCTTTGGAAAAATGCCTATTCAGACCCTCTGCTCATTTTTAATTGGTTTATTTGGGTTTTTTGGTTATTGAGTTGTATGATTCTTTATATCTTCTAGATAGTAACTTCTTATCAGATACATAATTTGGAAACATTTTTTTCCCATTCTATAGGTTGCCTTTTCATTTTGTTGATGGTTTCCTTTGCTATGCAGAAGCTTCTTAGTTTGATATGGTCATTTGTGTTTATTTTTACTTTTGTTGCCTTTGCTTTTTGGTGTCAAATCCAGAAAATCATTGCCAAGACCAATGTCAAGGATCTTCCCCCCATGTTTTCTTCTAGGAGTTTTATGGTATCAGGTCTTATATGCAAGTCTTTCATCCATAAACAATTTTTACATAAAAATGTGGTGAGGACAATGTCAGCTCCAGTTCTAAAATTTTCTTTCAGATACGATCCCAAAACAGATATGTGGACTGCAGTGGCATCTATGAGCATCAGCAGAGATGCAGTAGGGGTCTGTTTACTTGGTGATAAATTATATGCTGTTGGAGGGTATGATGGACAGACTTATCTTAATACAGTGGAGGCTTATGATCCCCAGACAAATGAGTGGACCCAGGTATGGCATTTCATTTTTCATTATTACACTTCTCTGTTTTTATTAAAACAATTTGTTTGGTAAAACTGATTCTTTCAATTTTATCCAATATCAAAATATATAGCATAAGCATGATAAGGTCATCTCTGAATTAAATATATGAAAACAAGAAGGACTGTTTAATTTTATAAATAATTAAAATCCAAAATTATCTTTGAAGTATAAGTTAATACTCAAGGAAATTATTAATAGTTTTGATCTGCCACCATTTGCTTGCTGGGAATTGATGAGATATTCTAGTATTGGTAAAGCAGATAGGACTACAGGAGAGCTATGGGAAAAAGAGAGGGAGATTGTGGAAAATAAGAAAAAAGATAGAAATCAGAAAAATTTGAACCAATTATCCATACATGAGCAATAATTTTTAAATACTCAAGCTATTGATATCTGGAAGCAGATAAAATGTCTGGTCATCACCTAATAAAGATAGCAATCTTAAATTATATTAACAAGTCTTGACCTGGCAAGCTTATTAGCAGAATTCCAACCGTGTCTATTTCTGGAGGGCTTCATACTTCTAAGAATGATCTTCTGAGATCCTTGTTTCCATCATTACCAAGAACAGAATTAGAAATTTTGTGACCCAATTTAGTATCTGGTACTGAAAGATGCTCAAATGTTTAATTGAGCCAAGGTTTTCCTACATACAAGGAGCAGTAGTAAGTACTGTCAAGAAAACAAAATTTAAAAGCATCCCCACTGTCATACAACTTAGCTACTTAAATAAATATGATCTGCATGTGCAAGGGGAGAACCCACAATGTAGAACAGTTGGTAGGGAAGTGTCCCATGGTATAGGCATTGTGTGGTATATGAAGTCAAAGAAAAAATAAAATGGTTGTTGAGAGGGCTTTAGTGAGGAGAAGCTGGATTTAAGCTAAGCCTTAAATGAATTGATCCAATTCAAAAAGGTAGAAAGAAATGGGAAGCTGTGTGAAAAAACACAAAAGAAATGTCACTGAAGCAGAACTATGCAAGATAATTGAGGAAGGGTGGCCGGTTATATGGATCCATGCTTAGCAAGAGTAGGAGTTCCTATTAGAGAGCAAGGTTGGGGTCAGGATGGAGGTCTGTGAAGGCCATGGGTAAAGAGTTCGGTAGTGGGAAGCCAGTGGAGACTTTTAACCAGGAGATTGATACAGTAATAGGAAGTTCATGTGGCAGTTGGGGACAGGAGCAGGGGAAGCGAAGGCTGGATAAAAATGAAACATCTAGAAGATTGCTTCACTTGTAAGGCTTGAGCTGTCAACTCTATAGATGGATTCAAGAGATATTACCAAGTCCTATCTATTCTTTCTTTTTACACTTACTGGGTTGGATTGAAGGTGAAGAAAACAGCAAATGAATGACCAGACAATGTCAGATAAGATAATGGAATAGAGCAATTTTTTTAAATTAAATGTTTATTTATTTATTTTGAGACAGATTACACACAATGTAAAAAGTAAAGAGAAAAATAAACTCAGGAGCTAGAGGGGCATACAATTTTCAAATAATGATGATGATAGAAAGTTAACATTTATTAAACATATTTTATGTACCAGGCTCTATTGGATGAGGAATCTGAGACACAGAGAGGTTAAATAGTTGACCCAAGTCACACAGCAAATAAATGGAGTTAGAATTTGAGCCGCAGGTCTTTTTCAAAATAGAGGTGAAAACAAGAGTAGAGATTCCAGATGCTAGAAAGAGAGAGTAACATTGAAGGGCACTTTACTGAAAGAAGGGCAGGAAGCAGAATTGAGAAAAAAGAGTTTTTAAATGAAAAAGATAGAAAAAGGGACTGAGCGTGTGACCTTGATCTTGTTTCTTAAGTTTAAGTAGGATTATTTGGTAGAGGGAAGAAGAGATAATTTGAGGGCTTGAGTCAGAGCTACAGAAATTCATTAGAAATGAAATCAGTATCCCACCATGGCAATATGAATGATAACGAAGGAGCCCAAAATAAGATGTAAAAATCTCTTTTTCTAAGATATATTTGATTTATGCTGTTAAACTAGTTATAAGGAAATCTGTTGGCCAGTGTTTAAGACTTGTTATTGGGATGCCTGGGTGGCTCAGTCAGTTGAGCATCCACCTTCAGCTTAGGTCATGATCTCACGGTTTGTGTATTCAAGCCCTGTGTCAGGCTCTGTGCTGACAGTTCAGGGCCTGGAGCCTGCTTCAGATGCTGTGTCTCCCTTTCTCTTTGCCCCTCCCCTGCTTGTGCGCTTCCTCTCTCTCTCTCTCTCTCTCTCTCTCTCTCTCAAAAATAAACATTAAAAAATATTTTTAGAAGATTTGTTATTACAGGTAATTAATACTTTATGCTGAATTACTCTCTTATCGAAATTAACAATCTGTGACTACATAGCTATTTTGTTTGCATGCCACCTCTATTACTATTTTAAAGCACCTAAATTTGAACTTATAGCCATAGAATCTGAAAAACAAATGTTTTCCATTTAGTGTTCCAACAAATGGACAAGAGGACATTTGGTCAGGGAATGAAATGAGATTATAAAGTCTAAAGTCATCACCCACCCTACAACCCACCTTGACCCAAAGCAGGAGGTGACTGCACTGTATTGAAGAAATACTCTAAGCTGACCTTTCTCCCTGGTTGTTATGGCAACATCAACTCCTTACAGTGTAAAGACTTCAGGTCATGGGTGTTTTGAGAAAAGCTCCTAATTACAAACAGACACTTGTGATTGAAATGACCTAGAGGTTACTCCTAGAATGCTGTGAATAGATTTGGCTTTAAAGCAGGTGATTTGATTGTTCAGGGAGATAGAACAGTGATCAAAACAACAGATTCAAATTGAGAACAACTGAGAATTCTCTTACAGTGTGTTCTTAAAATCCAGTCATTCAACTGGAAAGGTTGGGAAAGAGGCCAAACTGATTAGAAAGTCATTTTGATTTCGTGTATTTGACAAAAACATTTCATTAACGTACGCCTACATACATAAGTACAAAACACATTTTCTTAGTACTTTGTATTAGTCACTCCTTCCCTAAATACTGTTGTTTTAATTCTTAGGTCTTAATGTGCTCAAAGTAGCCCTTCTTTAAAGACTATCCTTGGGGTGCCTGGGTGGCTCAGTCAGTTAAGCGTCCAACTTCAGCTCGGGTCATGATCTCACAGTTCATGGGTTCCAGCCCCACGTCAGGCTCTGTGCTGGCAGCTCGGAGCCTGGAGCCTGCTTCGGATTCTGTGTGTCTCTCTCTCTGCCCCTCCCCCGCTTGTGCTCTGTCTCTGTCTCTCAAAAATAAATAAAATGTTTTAAAAAATTTAAAAACTATCCTTGTCTACACTTTTATTTTCACTATGAATTGCCCAGTGTCTAGGGTACTTAAAAAAAATAATGATAAAAGAGTAAGTGAAAGATTTAAGAATTATTCCTTATCTGTAAACTGAGATCGTATCTCTTTCCCTACCACCCTGCTAGGGTGTCTGTCTCATTGTCATAGAGTTTATTCACCAGATTTGTTTCAATTCCTCCGGAGCTGGAGGAGTACTATTTATTATTTATATACTCTGCTAAAAATTAGTCGAATGGGTTTAGACCTTTCCACCATGCACAGAGAAGGCAGTCAGTAAATGTGAAATTACTGGTTCCCCTGGAATAAGCAGACCCCAGGCACGCAGTGTGTTTGGTGTGCTCTGAGACAGCACATCTGTTAAAGGGCTTTTCGAGATAATACTTGATATTTTGTCCACATTGGCCACAGAGTTAAAGTTCAGCATTTCCTCATTATCCATATCGTGCATCATTTTGGCCAAAACAAAGGGTCAGGTAGAAAAATCTTGAGCAGTTTTTTTTAGAATTACCTTTAAAGAGAAGCGAATACTGCATAATAATGTGATACACCCTAAACGACTTAATCTGTGAAACTCTGGCAGCAGGAGGGATTCCGGGGGAAGGAACCAGGCCCACAGCAAGGCTGGGGCGGCAGGGTGTGGCAGAGCTCCTTGACAAAAACAGACTATTTCAGTAGTTTTCAAACTGGGTATGGTTTTCTCAACTTTTGTACCTGCCAATGCAACAAATACATTTTTTTGTTTCTTTTTTAGGTTGCTCCACTGTGTCTAGGAAGAGCTGGGGCTTGCGTTGTAACTGTCAAATTATAATGTAGTGCTTTGTTTTCTAAGTGAAGAAGATATCCTCTTCCTTATGAATTTAGGAAAATTATCCTACCACCACTGGATACATTTTTTAGCAAATTCACAATGCCACATACCTGGGCACAAAGTGCCCAATCTCAACGTGAAGATGATAAAACAAGGGAGGAAGGAGTGGATGAACCAGGATTAAATCCTGCATTTCTTAGTAAGTCATTTCTTAGCAAATCATAACTACAGCTGGTGGGTGGTGAACATACGTTCCTGGTTTAACATATGCAGACAAATGCAGTCCTCCTAAATACAACACAACTGGGAATTTCATTTATTAATAACCACACTTTACTCCATTATCCAGATTTCCTTTATTATAGTGCACATATACCAGATAAAACTTTTAACATTTGCTTTGTAACTTTATTCTACATTAGTTGCACTAATTTGTATTTGTTTAACCACAACCACTATTTTAATGACATACTAAAGACGATGCTGATACTTAGTTTTTTTCAGAAATAGCTGTATTATATAAGCTTTGATTATGTATTTTATTTCTAAATCGGTTTAGTCTAATGAGTGAAGAAAAACGTTAGAGCATTAAAACAATAATGAGCGGATGAAAACAAAATGATCTTTGGGTTCTTTTAAAATATTCAACCTATTATATTTAGATTCACTAAGAACCACGTGTTATGATATTCTCAAATTGGAATAATTGACACATGGTGTTTTGTATTAAATTTAAGATATGCAAATTTATGTAGAGAAAATAAATGTTATATTCACTACAATGTTCTTTCACCTGAGTAGTATTTAATTCTGTGGATTTGTTTTCTTTTATGTTATAAAAGATGTTTTGATTTTGTCTTTTGATATGGACAGGTACTGTTTGGACATTATGTTCTCAAGTCTGTAGTTACCATCCTTGCTTTTGTTGCTCACATTTTGCCACAGGTGGTAACCCTTTGTGCTTCTTTGTAATCAAACCGTTTGAGGGGAATGAGCTTATCGGATGTTGAAAAATAAGTTTAAACTCTTTATTACCCAAAGTTTTGTACATTTGTAAACTCCAATTACACATGTGAATGTTAATACTCTCAGTGAATTGTTTACTGTTTGCAAAAATGCACTGGGCAGTAACATTTTATGATAAACCCTTTAAGATATACAAGTCATTAACTTATGTCTTAATATAAAAATGAGTATCAACTAAATTCCCATCTTTTAAAATACAATGCTGTGATTAATGTGTTTTTACATTTTATATCAAGGTAGATTTATTTTAGTTGCCTTCTTTAAAAATTAAACCAAACTCTTTTTTTTTTTCTCTTTTTTTGAGCTAGTTTTAAATGTTCTTGAAATGTTGAGAACCAAGAAACTGAATACTTCCATTCCCAAAGCAAATCTTGTGGTCGTTATTGGTGGGGCCACAAAGGAAATAATAATGATAGTGAAAAACACATTAATGTTTATGTAATCATTATATTATGGACATGAATTCATTATTTCCATGATAAGGAGGGATCAGCCTTAGAGTGTATTTATGTATTTAAGGGAAGAGAGAGGAAAAGGTATAAGAAACAAAACAAAAAGCCAAAAGCAGAAATGTGTTAGTTACATCATCACCTTCTTGGGGAAGCCTAGGCCTGTGATTTGAAAGGAAGTACTTCTACACGTGATTATCTCGTTGAACACTCACCATCCACTCTCTGATTTCCTGTGGCCCACAGTGGAGGCCAGACTCATGTTAAAGTAAAGGAACGGATTCTTCTCTCTGAGGGCTTTGCTTTCCTTTATGAGATTCATGCACAGTGCCTTTGAGTTTTCCATCCTGATAGAGGGCCTCTCTAATGCAGTTTTGTATAGTTGACTCTTGAACAACACGGGGGTCAGGGGTGCCAACTCCCCACACAGTAAGAGATCTGTGTATAACTTTCGGCTCCCCCAGAACTTAACTACTGCTAGCCTACTGTTGACCAGAAGCCTTACTAGTAATGTAAACAGTTGATTTACAAATATTTTGTATTTTGTATGTGTTATATACTGTATTCTTACAATAAAGTGAGCTACAGAAAAGAAAATGTTATTTAAAAGATCATAAGGAAGAGAAAATCCATGCACAGGGCTCTACTGTATTTATCAAAAAAAAATCCTCATATAAGTGGACCCATACTGTTCAAACCTGTATTGCTCAAGGGTCAACTGTACTCAGTAGGACCTGCTTTCCTGAATACTAATAAAGAGAAGCGATTTCTTTTCTAGGGACAGAACACTTGCCAAAATATTCATTCTTCTTCTCCCAGTCTGGGGTCTTACAAACCTAGAGGAAAATATGGCTCTTTTTGTATCCATACAACATTGCTGCCTTGACTTTTACTATTAGTTTGTTCATTAGAGATGTCTAGATGCTCTTTATTTTAACCTCAATTGGTGACACTTTATAAAAATAATATTTGTTAATAATTACTGAATGCTTATTATGAATTAAGAACCAAGTTTTTTGCATGCATTAATGTATTTGATCCTTACAACAACTTTATGAGGTAGGTTCTATTATTAGTCCCATTTTTACAGATGAGGAAACTGAGGCACAGAGGAGTTAACCCCAAGAGCATAAATAGCAAGATCATAAATAGCATTTATTTTATTTATTTTTAATTTTTTTAACATTTATTTATTTTTGAGAGACAGAGACATGGCATGAGTGGGGGAGGGGCAGAGAGAGCGAGGGAGACACAGAATCCAAAGAAGGCTCCAGGCTCCCAGCTGTCAGCACAGAGCAGGATGCAGGGCTCAAACTCACAAGCCGTGAGATCATGACCTGAGCTGAAGTCGGACGCTGAACCGACTGAGCCACCCAGGCGCCCCAGCGTTTATTTTAATAAAAAGAATGTGAAGAAAGTTTATGCTTCTTAGAAGTAAAATTTATATCAGTCATACCCCTCTCAGAAAATTTTGGTTCTTTAGTCTCATGGGAAAATTTTGTTTAAATCTCTTACAGAATTTTACATACAATTTGCTTTAGAAAAGTAAATGCAAGAAAACGTGATATGCACTTAACGTTTATAAATATTAGATAAATTGCATGGTATTTTGGATGACTGAAACATAAACAAATTTATCAAAAAAGGCTCTATTGCCAATAAATTAGATAACCTAGATGAAATGGACAAATTCTTAGAAACACACAAATTAACAAAACTGACTCAAGAAAGAATAAAAAAATCTGAACAGACCTATAACAAGTAAAGAGATTGAGTCAATAATCAAAAACTTCCAGCAAAGAAAGTACAGCAGCAGGTGAGTTCACTGGTGAATTCTACCAAACATTTTTTTTCTACCAAATATGTAAGGAGAAGTTAATGCTAATTCTTCTTAACTCTTCCAAAAAAAATTAAATTAAATTAAGATAAAAGGGGAGGAACACTTCCTTAATTATTCAGTAAGACCAGCTTTATCTTGATACCAAAGACAGATCGTACACCATGACAGACTAGTAATTATTGAAGGAATACAGGGATGTTTCAACATATGAAAATCAATCAATGTAATATGTCACATTAAAAGCATGAAGGAAGCAACAGCTAGAAGAAACTGGGACAATGACATGAAAATAATGGTCTTATTTAAAAAAAATAGAATGAAGGGGGAAACATGATCATCTCAATTGATAAGAAAGGCATTTGACAAAATCCAACACTCTTTCCCAGTAAAAAACACTCAGCAAACTAGGAAGAGAATGGAATTTCCTCAACCTCTTAAAAGGCATTCATAAAAAACAAATAGTTAACAACATACTGAATGGTGAAAGATTGAAAACTATCTCAAGATCAAGAAAATGCCCACTCTCATCACTGCTAGTCATCATTGCACCAGAAGTTCTAACAAAAGAAATAAAAGGAATCCCAATTAGGAAGAAGTAAGCTTATCTCTATTTGCAGCTTACATGATCCTATATATTAAAAATTCCAAAGAATCCACACACACACACAAAACTATTTAGAGTTAATAAACAAATTCAGTAATGTTGCAGGATACGAGATCAACACACAAATGTCATTTGATATCTATACATTGGCAAAAAAAAAATATCCAAAAAGGAAATTTTAAAAAATAATTCCATTTACAGTAGCATCACAAAGAATAAAATACTTGGTAATAAATTTAACCAAGGAAGTGCAAAGCTTGCACACTGAGAAGTACAAAACATTGCTGCAATAAAGATTTATTTAAGTGGAAAGACATCCCATGTTCATGGTTTGGAATACTTAATAAAATTAAGATGGCAGTACTCTCCAAAGTAGAGTACAGATTCTATGCAATCCTTATCAAAAACCCAATGACGCTTTTTTGTAGAAATGGAAAAGCTAATCCTAAAATTCATATGGAATTGCAACCCAAAGGAGCCAAAACAATCTTTAAAAAGAATAAAGATAAAGGACTCACATATCCTGATTTCAAAATGTATTAAAAGCTACAGTGCTCAAAACAGTGTGTACCGCTAGCATGAAATAGAAAGTCCAGAAATAAACTATCATCAATACACTTATGGTCAACTGATTTTCAAGGAGAGTGCCAAGACTATTCAATGAAGAAGGAATAATCTCTTTAAATGGTGCTGGAACAACAATATTCATGTGCAAAAGAATGAAGCTGGACATAAGAGTTAAAACCATAAAACTGAGAAGAAAACGTAGGCATAAATCTTCATGACCTGGGATTTGGCAATAGTTTCATATATATGTCACCAAAAGCACAAGGTAACAACAGATAAATTGGACTTCACTAAAATTAAAAAGTTTCTATGCATCACAGGACACTATTAAGAAAGTGAAAAGACAACCCACAGAAAGTGAGAAAATATTTGCAAATCATGTCTATCAGGAAAATATAAAGAACCCCTACACTCAACAACAAAAGACAAACAACCCATTTAAAAATGGGCAAAGGATTTGAATAGACATTTCTCTGATGAAGGTATAAATTCATGGGCCAACAAGCCCAGGAATAGGTGTTCGACATCATTCATCATTAGAGAAGTGCAACCAAAACCATAATTAGATACCATTTCAAATCCACTAGGATGACTATAATTTTTAAAATAGAAAATAAATGTTGGAGAGGATGTGGAGAAATGAGAACCTTTGTACATTGCTGGTGGGATGGTAAAATGGTACAGATATTATGGAAAACAGTTAGTGGTTCCTCAATAAATTAAACATAGAATTACCAGATGACCAATTCCACCCCTGGGTATATCCCCCCTCAAAAAAAAAAAACCCTGAAAACAGGTGTTCAAACAAAAACTTGTACACAAATATTCATAGCAACATTATTCATAGTACCCAAAAGGTGGAAACATGTCCATCAGCTGATGAATAAATAAACAGATTGTGGTACATAATATAATAGAATCTTTTTGAGCCATAAAAAGAAATGCACAGATACATACTACAACATGGATGAATCTTGAAAACATTATGCTAAGTAAAATAAGCAAGACACAAAAGACCCCGTATTGTATGATTCCATTTATATGAAATATACAAAATAGGCAAATTCATAGAGATAGCTGGAATCTGAGAGGAAGAGGGAATAGGGGGTGGCTACTTAATGACTAAGAAATTTCCTTTCAGGGTGATGAAAATGTCCTGGAGCTAATAGTGATGGCTACAGAACATGGTAAAGAAATGTCACTTGTGAAAAATTTATGTATATTTTACAACAATAAAAAAGCTTAGTATGTATGTTAGAAATTGTTATTTAAGGGGCGCCTGGGTGGCTCAGTACGTTAAGCGGCCGACTTCGGCGAAATGGCTCAAGTCATGATTTCATGGTCCGTGAGTTCGAGCCCCGTGTCGGGCTCTGTGCTGACAGCTCAGAGCCTGGAGCCTGTTTCAGATTCTGTGTCTCCCTCTCTCTGACCCTCCCCCGTTCATGCTCTGTCTCTCTCTGTCTCAAAAATAAATAAACGTTAAAAAAAAAATTAAAAAAAAAAGAAATTGTTATTTAAATATCATAACACTTAGGCATTCTCTAGATATTATTGGGATTAAAATTTTGCACTGATATTCATCCCAAAAATATTTTTTCTAAATGTAATCTGCAAGTAAATGAATTTTTAAAGTCAGACAGTAACTTTAGATCATAACTCTAGTCTAAGAGTGAGAAACAATGGCAAACAGGAAATTTTGATTGGAAGCTCTTTCCCAATGCCTAGTACACAAACAGGCATTCCACAAATGTTTGCTAAAAGTCAAAGTAGGTACCTTTTCATAAACTCCATATAATGCTTAAAATAGTTGATAATATCTTAACTGTTATTGAGGAATAAACAGTAAAATGACATATCATTTTACTGTGACTGGATTATAAATTCCCATGTAATATTTTCATTCTATTTCATTCTATTTTCATTCTATTTCATTTTTTATTTGGAGTAAAAAATCAAATGAAAAATTAAAGCCTACTTTTGGCATTTTCATCCTTCTCAATCTCAGATGTCTTCCATGATTTATAAAAATGAACCAAGGCCCCCACCAGAGATTGTGTCCTTACTCCTAAGACCTAAGAAAATACCATGTTTATTTTGTATCTTCTCCTGGGCCTGAGCAATTCTGGCATCTTGTGAATCTCTTGAAGAAATACAGTGTTGATTGATGTAGGTATTAGCATTACAACTAGTGTTTACTGCCACCCTATTTTCCCTCAACCCTGAGTAATTACTTCCTTTGGCTGAGATGTATCTAAAGAATGAAGACAAGGAAGCCTGGGAACCCTGTTCAGTGCCCTATATCTTTGCCCAAGCTGAGGTTGGTCCCATTTGGTGACATTTCTTTGTGGATAATAAACACATATGTAATCGAGATATTTTAAAACAGTTTTATATTGCTGAATGAATACTACTTGTACAATATGTGCCTAAAAAATAACTAACAGAAGTTGGGAAGGCAAACCATGACTCAATGACCATTTGGTTACACTGTGAGTGGTGGCATGCCCAAGGTATTAAAGGTATTAAATTGATCGTGACTACGTTATGTTTCAAAACTAGTCAGATTATATTTTTCTGAGTGAATTCTACTCAGAAAGTCTATTGTCACTTTTGAAGATAGTTAAAAACACTCAAAACTAAGAAGTGGAATCAACTAAATTTTTAAAATAGTTTTCAGGGGCACCTGGGTGGCTCAGTCGGTTGAGCGCCGACTTCGGCTCAGGTCACGATCTCGCGGTCCGTGAGTTCGAGCCCCGCATCGGGCCCCTGTGCTGACAGCTCAGAGCCCGGAGCCTGTTTCAGATTCTGTGTCTCCCTCTCTCTGACCCTCCCCCATTCATGCTCTGTCTCTCTCTGTCTCAAAAATAAATAAACGTTAAAAAAAAAAAATTAAAAAAAAATAGTTTTCAAAGGTATGCATCTTTACAAATCTAAAATACATAATAAACTGAGCAATTCAAAAGAGACATAGATGGAGTAAATTTTGTGGAAGGAAAGATATCCTCACTTCGTGGTGACTGGAGCAATGAGGTTAGAGAGAAGCTGTCATTTAAAGAGCTAGCTGTATGTGTCAGTGACAAGAATAGCTGGGCTGTGTGAGAACTTCAAAGAAAAAAAATGCTAGGTAATAAGCTTGGCAAAAGCTGACCTACTTACCTGTCTGATTCTGTATCACAAACTCAGCAAAGCTGCAGAGAAGGACTGAGAGTGGGGGTGGCAGGAGCTAATCCAATTGAGAATTCATTTATCTCAGAAACTTTCTAATCAATAAGGCATTGAGCAGAGCATTAGGGAGACCAAAATCTTATGCAATAATTGATCATGACACAAAGGAGGGGAGAGAATGTTAGTTCCTTAAGGGCCCATTCTGGGGTATATTTTTGTATCCCCTGCAGCCCTTAGCATTTTACTCATTGACATAATAGGCTCTTGCTCATTATTGGTTGAATATAGATATGGAATAGACTTGGTCTTTGAGGTCAGTCACTATAGATGAGTTTATAGTAACACAGATTCTGAAACACAGAACAAAAATAATTTATGAGATTTCCGTGTTCACATATTGGAAGAGGGTTTTGAAATTAGAGAGGTGGAGAACACAAGCACAGAAATGACTAACCTAGAATATGTTCAGGAAGGAAGGAGCAGCCCAGGCTGACTGCTGAATCAGATACATGCATAGGGGTGGAGGGAAATGTCGGCTCATTTACTGTATTATTCAAATTAAGAATAACAGTCATCATTTCTATCTGTACATGACTCCACAATAATATGAAGAAGCTCCAGACGGTTATAAATAACTACCAGGGATGCAGTCTACAGGTAGGCCTCCATTATATTCTGTCTACCTGCTCTTCTCTTCTGACCTTGTCCACATAGCCATATGGACCACTTACAGCTAAAATATATTAACTAAATCGTCTGTTTTCTCTTCTCCCAGCAATATTACAACAATTACAATTTTCAAGTGTCATGGACATTTTACTCAATATTTGGGTGGTAGGGAAATTTTATATTTTCTCTGTTACATAAATCTTTCATAATAAGTAATAGTCATTGCAAAGATTGTACTAGATGATTATTCTGGTCCCTTCTAGCTCCAGTATTCAATAATTAGGTTGAATATCAACTATCTCTTGATGTTCATATCCACCAGATATGACATCTTGGGATAATATCCCAGCCAGAGCCCAGAACGCTATGGAGTTATCACCCCAGTGCCAGCATTGTCTAGTCTAGTGATTCTCAACCACAGCATCACACCAGGATTACTCGAGGAGCTTTAAAAGACCCTTAGTGCCTGAACTCTACCCCATATATGCCATCTCAGGATATCAGTTCCAGCCAGAACCTAGGTGATTCTAATGTGCAGCCACTGTAAAGAACCATTACCTAGGTCAATCTCTGTGTCACCACTTACCAAAGTCTTCAAATCAAGGCCCTCTGAACTATAGTCTGAGTGTTTGTGTCCCTCCCAGAAGTCACATGTTAAGAACCTGACTCCCCCCCCCCCCCCCCACCAAAAGTTATGGTATTAGGAGGTATAGCCCTTGGGAAGTGCTTAAGTCAAGAGGAGAGAAGCCCTCCTGGGTGGGATTAGTGTCTTCTAAAAGAGGCGCCAGAGAGATCCCTAGATCCTTCCGCCACATGAGGATATACCGAGAAGTTTGCAACCAAAAGAGGCCCTTCACTCAACCATGGGGCACCCTAATTTCGGACTTCTAGCCTCCAAAACCGTAAGCAATAAATTTCTGCTGTTTATAAGGCACCCAGTCTGTGGTTGGTTGGTTTGGTTTTTTAGTAGCTAGAACAGACTATCACAGTGTTAAACCAAGAGCAAACTTTTCAAGCACCCTCAGGCTTTTAGAAGAGCCACTTATTCACATAATTATGAGATTGCAAATCATTCTTATCTGCTCAAGCTTTCCAAGGACCACTACAAGATAATATTTTGGTAGCTTTATTTAGCATGTGCAAAGTATACAATTTATTTTAGAACAATATACCATTTAGAGGTTTTCACAATTTAGATGAGCTTTTCCCAAATTATACCAAATTAGTGAGGCTGTATAGTATTTTTGTAGAAGAAATGGAATATTTTTAACAAAGTTATTTAAGAAGATATTTGTGATGGTCTAAAATGAAAAGCATCTTTCAAAAACATGAACAACTCAGAACAGACTTCCCTTTCTGGGAATATGGTTGAGTAAATTATTTAGAAAAATCATCCTGCTTAAAACAATGAGAAATTCTGAATAAAATATATTTTCCCTTAAACCTTTGAAGAACAAATAAAGATTATGAAGACAAAAGGCTAAGTGAAAGGAGAGACCGAGAAAGGTGAGCTGAGCGCTGAACCTCTTTTACTGAGGACATTCCCCAAATGGAGGAAATTTCCTTTTGGTTTTGTTGGTTTCCTAGGGTATAGGCTAAAAAAGTCAAAACCCAAGACATGCCCAAAGTGGAAAGACTCTAAGTCTATAAAGCTGGGACCTTAAAGTGCTACAGCTCAAGGAAAGTGACAAACCAAAATAACACCTACTTTGTTCCCTATTATCAGGAGAATGAGAAAAGAGAAATAAGAAAGAAAGAAAGAAAAAGAAAGAAAGAAAGAAAAGGGAAAGGAAGAAAGAAAAAAGAGAGAAAGAAAGAAACTAAGTGACAGAAAGAAAAGGGAAAGGAAGAAAGAAAAGAAAGGAACAAAAGAAAGAAAAGAAAATGCCTTGGGATCTCTGAGAACAGGTGACCACAAGTCACACACACACACCCCGCTGTAAAGTTGCAGCCCAGATTTACATTACAGGAGACATAAATAGTCCCATAGTCATTTAAAGAAGATCTTTCCACAAAGAAAACTCTAGGCCCAGATATTTTCACTGGGAATTTCTAACAGACAAGGAAGACTATCTTTCTGAAATGTATGTAAACAGAATAATATGTGCTTAGGAAATTAATGTCAGAAAAATGACATCAAAGAAATGCCCTATCTGCACATTTTCAGCAAAATATTTCTCTCACTCATATGGCTTCAAGAATACTAAACTTTGTTAATTTCATTAAACTAATTCTGTAATTATTCAAAATATGGCAAAAGATATTTCTTCTCTAATTTTATTTAGTCTTCTATATTGTTCACAATGATTGCCATTAGAATAATCATGTTACATGATGTTTGAGCATTCACAAAAAATTGTAAAACCTACAAGTGACTAGTTAAGAGAACCAAAATTTCAACATCCATGACTGCATGATGGTGACAAGTTCTTTAACCACAATAGGACAATGACTTAATTAATATTAAACATTTTAATAGTCATTATTTTGAAATTATTCTCCATTGTTGATAATAAAAATTATTCAGCTCAATTTTTCTTTGTCTTATCCGGTAGAAATTTTAGATTATGGACTTCCTAATATTACATCAAACTATAAAAAATTATGCTGATTCATAGTTCTGGGTTGTCCACTGATACTATATAGTTAATGCTATTTAGCACATTGCCATTTTTTTCAATTAATTACATTATGCTTTAAGATAAGCTAAAGGTATTTTTGTGCCTAATTATCTGCATACTTATAATAAATAACCTGTGACTATAGAATCTCAGGGAGCCAAGTAGAACCATTCAATGAAGGCCCATGATAAAATATGGTAAGTACTACTGGAGTGAGGAAAATGTTTAAAATTAAAATTTTACCTGTGGTAAAACTTTGCAACGTTCCACAAATGAGTACCTCTTTTGAAGACCAAAGATAGAGAAAAATGGCCAACTCAAGATTATACTTCAGCTTTCTACATCCAAAGACTATAAAGGCAGAGAAACTACAGATTGAAGGTCAACAAACTAGAGCCCACAGGGCAAATCTGTCTGCTGTTTGTTTGTGTAGGTGAAGTTTTATTAGAACACAGATGTGCCTATTTGATTACATATTGCCTATGGCTGCTTTTGTGCTACAACAGCAAAGTTGAGTAGTTGTGACAAAAACCGTATCTTTTTCTTGACATTTGCAGAAAAAAAATTGCCAACCTGTGCGGAGGACCATTCTTCCATCACCTAAGAGATAAGGCCTCAGAGAAGGTTTGATATAAGGAACTACATACTATAGCGCAGGATTGGCTGATTATCACGGTCTGGGATTTGACTCTGCCTACCTGCAAACTAGTAAATTAACCTGTTATTGTTTCACACATGCTGGCAGAAGACACTAAAGTCCTAGGGCAGAGACAAAGAACTAGATGACTCCAAGTACACAAACTAGTGTGACTCTCAGAGTTTGGGACAATTCTGCTGGCCCCCAAATCCCACAGGAGCTGGTGGGGAATCTGCTGAGTTTCAGAAATCCATTGCTTTTATTTATTTGTTTATTTTGAGAGAGAGAGAGAGAGAGAGAGCGCGCGCTCAAGCGGGGGAGGGGCAGAAGGAGAGAGAGACTATTAAGCAGGCTCCAGCCCCAACATGGAGCCTGACTCAGGGCTGGCTTTCACAAATTGTGAGATCATGACCTGAGCTGAAACCGAGAGCCAGTTGCTTAACCAACTGAGCCCCAGACGCCCCTCCACTGCTTTTATAGCAAATGGTAGGCAACACTGCTCTTTGTCCTCAAGGTTTCATACTATACACAGCCCTGAGAAAAGGCCCAGGTTAACAGTAGTGAATAGAGACGCTCAGGCACTGCAGTAGATTGCTCTCCCCTTCCTCTTGCAATGTCTCCAGCATTTCACATTGTGCCAGCTGGAAAAGAAGAAAAAGGCCCATGTCTGTTTTCACAGAGCAGGTAATGAAGATTGGATATGAGTAGCCAAAAATTAAAAATTGGCACATATGACTATCAGTGAAACCAGGCACATTGAATAAAGATATAGTCTGAAAATATAGAATAAAAGGAAGAGGGTGATTTAATTCATTTTAACAAATCTCTGTGTGTGTGTGTGTGTGTGTGTGATCCTACTGTGTGCTAAGAACTAAAACACATGGTCCCTCACACTTTAGTGACCGTAAGGAGCTCACAAGCTGGCGGGATACAGACAACTAACCAAAACTATGTCCCCGACAATCCATCACATCCACGATTCCCTTTAATACAAAAGGAGAAAAAGGAGGGAAACATTCTAGTAGAAGTGTATTGACAGATAATTCCAGTACAAGAAGATAAGTAGCAAATGGGATAAATTATGAACATTAGATGAATTCAGAGGAAGAAGTGTGATACCTAAAATAAGAAAATGAGAGTTCCTTCAATGGTTGGTGCACCTCAAATAAAATACGTACATATCAAACAGATTATGGGCAAGTAAACATTTTCAGAAATTAGTTCAATTTAGTTTAGTAAACATTTGTTAAATATCTACAAGGTACAAGTTACAGAATGAAATAATTTTATGAACTGCCTGACATACCTTTATAATATTTTTTCTTACATTTTTTGGTTGCCTACTTACTGATCACCTCTTCATATGGCAACAATTTTCTCATATTTTCTATAGAAAGTATAGAAAGGTAGAAAGGTAATTCATTTTCCTCTAACACAATTGATCATAATTTGTTCTTTTATTATTTATACTTCACAAAACCTCTTTCAGCTTCATAATTCATCATCAGTCATGCCATGTAAACCTTTAGGATTGGGGAAGATTTACATCATGCTTCTTTCTTTCTTTTTCTTTTGAATGTTTATTTATTTTGAGAGGTGGGGAGGGGCAGAGAGAGAAGGAGAGAGAGAATCCCAAGCAGGCGCTGCACTGTAAGAGCAGAGCAGAGCCCAGTGCAGGGCTTGATCTCATGACCACGAGAACATGACCTGAGCCAAAATCAGGAGTCAGACGCTTCACCAACTGAGCCACCCAGGTGCCCTTCAAGTTTCTTTCTTGTATGAGCTATTTCTCCTCTACTTTCCCATACTTCTATGCTTTCCCTACTTTTGGACATATTTCTGTCATGATCCCACCACATGCCCTGCACCTTCATGTCCTGACCTAAGCCAGAACAGCTGCAAAACTTAAATATACATGAAAGCAGGGAGCTTAAAACTGACCACTTGTTTTGGCAATGAGCAGTTTACATGAAGTAGAAGCAGCTGTGTCTTAGTAAATGTTTAACATTGAATCTCTATAGTGGGGAAAAAAAAAAACAACCTCTGATTTGTAGCATTTGCCAATATCAATGGTGAAAATACTCCCACCAGGTAACGATTTCGAGCTACCAACATGACGTCACTAAATACAAAGTTGGGAAGAGATGGGCACAAGCAGGTCTCAGGCGCCAGTGTTGGGGACACCAGCACACCATTGAGGAGAGGGTCTAAGAGCCAGACTGCACCAGGTTGCATAGATAATGGAAAAGTGTGTGACTCGTTTCCCAGAGAGAAATGAGGAATCTAAGTGAGATCTGATGGGACCGTAATTTCATTGATACACATCCCAAAAAGAATAACTTATTCTTAGTTTTTAAAGCATCTGGAAAGAAATTTAATTTTTCCCTCTTACATTGAGCCATGGATGCTGTCAACAAAGCAAACAAAAAACAATTGGTCTGCTGAAAATTGTTTCTTCTTTCCTTCAAGACATACAGCGGTGTTCTCATAGTTGCAGAAACATGCTGGGTTTGATCATTTCTCTCACAATTCCAAAGAGTGTTTTCCATCCCACCTCTCATACCAGCCAAACTGAGTTCATGCCTGCCTGCATCAGAAAGTGGTTGATCTCGGGGCACCTGGGTGGCTCGGTCAGTTAAGCATTCAACTTTGGCTCAGGTCATGATCTCACGGTCCGTGAGTTCGAGCCCCGCGTCGGGCTCTGTGCTGACAGCTCAGAGCCTGGAGCCTGTTTCAGATTCTGTGTCTCCCTCTCTCTCTGCCCCTCCCCTGTTCATGCTCTGTCTCTCTCTCTTTCAAAAATAAATAAACGTTAAAAAAAAAAAAAGTGGTTGATCTCATGCTACTGGCCCATGTTCCTAGGCACAAGAAAGCAATTCTGCATGACTTAAAGTCATGACTGCATGACTTAAAGCTGTGTAGCTAAACTAATTAAACCACAAACAAAAGATTTGAAGGCAATTTGCAAAAATATCAACATATCCAATAAATATATGCAAAGGTGCTCAACATTGTTAGTCATTAGATAAATGCAAGTTAAAATTATGGCATAGCATTCACAGTACAACACACTACAATAAATACAATTTTAATTTTTTTAATTAAAAAAATTTTTTTAATTTATTTATTTTTGAGAGATAGAGTACAAGCAGGAGAGGGGCAGAGAGAGAGGGAGACACAGAATCCAAAGCAGGCTTCAGGGTCTGAGCTGTCAGCACAGAGCCTGATGTGTGGCTTGAACCCACAAACCTCGAGATCATGACCTGAGCCGAAGTCAGACACTTAACCGACTGAGCCACCCGGGCACTCCTAGAATAAATAAAATTTTAAAAGATTGGTCATACTGTGGGTTGGTGAGGACAGAGCAGTTAATTCTACATTGTCGGTGGAAGTCTAATACAACCACTTTGTAACAATGTTTGTCAGGACCTACTAAACCTAAATACAAAATCTACCCTACATTCCTACAATTCCACTCCAAAATATATACTAAACACATATAAGTGCTTATTTCTATCAAAATACATGAACAAGAATATTCATGGCAGTTTAATGTGCCCCACACTAGAAATGAATGTCCTAAATGTCCTAAAACAAAATGGATAAAGTGGTTTAGTGATACAATGAACTATTCACTTACCAGTAAAAAAGAACCAGCTACTAATCCACACAACATGGGCGTAGCATTCAGTGAAAGAAACAGAACACAAACATTTACATGCTGTATGCTTCTGAATGTTTCTACTTGAGTGAAATTCAAAAAGGGGTAACCTAATCCATGGCGATAGAGCTCAGAATGGTTAACTTTGAAGACGTAATAACTAAAAGTGGACAAGAGGGTATCTTTTGAGGTGACGGGATGTTTGACGTCTTGATCTGGTAATGGTTAGGTGTATAAACATGAAAAAAAGGAAAATTAAAAGTGGTGCACCGGGGTGCCTTTGGCTCAGTCAGTTAAGCGTCGGACTTTGGCTCAGGTCGTGATCTCAAGGTTCATGGGTTCAGGCCCTGCATAGGGCTCTGTGCTGACAGCTCAGAGCCTGGACTTGCTTCAGTTTCTGTGTTCTCCCTCTCTCTATCCCTCCCCCACTTGTGCTCTCTCTCTCTCTTTCTCTCAAAAGTAGTAAACAGAAAAAATTTTTAAAGCATTTTCCTTCCCTAATAATGCAATTTAAAGCCATTAGGTGGAACATGGCAAGGATAGTATGTGCAGTAGTGTTGAGGGAAGACATGGTGGCCCAGTGTGGGGCACTGGAGCCTGAGCAGGGTGAGGGGGGTAACCACACAGCGGGGCAGCCTGGCACAAACTGTCAGAGCCTGAGGAGGGTAAGGGAAATACCCACGCCAGAGTTCAGCCTGGCATCGCAAAGTCAGAGCCTGAGCAGAGTGAAAAAGGTGTCTGTGAGGGACAACCTGGAAAAGGGGAGTTAGAGCCCACCAAGGAGGGGCGGGTGTCTGGGGACAGAGAGAGTGGGGGCAGGGATTGGAGAGTGGGTGCCTACAAAGGTGTGATACTGTGATTTATAAGAAACATCCATTCTTTTGTCTTCCTTCCAGTTTCTGGCACAGAGCTAAGTGATAAGAGCAACAAAGGTGTCTTTTGTTATGTTAATGAGGTAACTTTAGGAAAGCCCCTGAGGCGGGGGGGGGGCAGGAGGGAGAGGGGAGGGACTGGTTGCTGGGGGAACCAACCAGGTGATTAGCTGGTTGGAGCTTTCAGTCCCACCCCCTGACCTAGATTGAATTCAGTCACCAGCGACTAATGATTTAATCAATCGTGCCTAAGCAACAAAGCTTTCCCTAAAAACCCCAAAAAGAACGGAGTTTGGAGAGTTTCTGAGTTGGTGAGTCTGTGGGGAATCGAGGAAATTGACAGCCAGGAGAGGGCATAGAAGCTCTGCACCTTTAAGGTAAGCTGCCCTACCCTGGGCATCATTTCCACCTGGCTCTTCCTGAGTTATATGTATATATATATATATATATATATATATATATATATTTTAAGCTTATTTATTTTGAGAGAGAGAGCATGTGCATGCACACAAGTCAGGGAGGGGCAGAAAGAGAGGAGAGAGAGAGAATCCTAAGCAGGCTCTGTGCTGTCAGCGTGAAGCCCAACTCTGGGCTCAATCTCAGGAGCTGCGAGATCATGACCCAAGCCAAAATCAAGAGTCTGACACTTAACCGCCTGAGCCACCCAGGCACCCCCTGAGTTATATCCTTTTATAACAAACTGGTAAGTAAAATATTTCTGTGAGCTGTTCTAGCAAATTAATCGAGCCCAAGGAGGGGGTGTTGGAAACTCCAATCTACAGCTAATTGGTCAGAAGCACAGATAACAACCTGGGCTTATGACTGCTGTCTGAATTAGGGAGATGGGGGCGGCAGTCTTGTGGGACTGAGCCTTTAACCTGTGGGATCTGACACTATCTCCTTGGAATTGAGTTGAATTGTAGGATACTCAGCTGGTATTGGACAATTACTTGGTGGTGTGGGAAAAACCCACAGACATTGGGATTGGCCCCAGCATGGTTAAAGGGTATTAATCGAATTAGTAATTATATTAAGAATAATGAAACACAAGTTTCTCACTGTTGGAGAAGGGAGTTATAAATACAGAAAGGGTAAAAACTAGAATGAATCCTGATATTGAATCAGGATTGGATGCGTCAGTGTGAACTCACAGTTCAAGAAAGGAAGGAAGGAAGGAAGGAAGGAAGGAAGGAGACAATAAGACAAATATTCCCTAGCTCGCTCTCTTTACAGAGACAGTCTGGAAATAGCAGTGATCACACCTTGTGCCCAGATCTTGGCTTCTAAATACCATCTTCTACTAAAAGGAATGAAAGATTCTTGGAGAATGCCTGGTTCCAGACCTAGGGCAAGAAAAATACAAGGCAAAACTAAAACACCTTATTGTGCCAGTAGACAAGGTTGTGCTCAAAGAATGTTGGGGACATGGCAAAGGGCATGGAAGGCAGCTTGGAGGGGCTTCTACTGACTAAACTGGGGTCTATGTAAAATAAATGGCAATAATGAACTATAACCCTTTGAATAAAATACAAACACGTACAGACATTTAAAAAAACAAAAACTGGAAGCTTGATGAGGAACAAGACATTTAATAGTTTTAAAGTATCTCCCTCCAAAACATTGTTACAAAGGACAATGAGTAACTTTAAATTGAGAAGCCTGGCAGACACCATTTTAACCAAGAAACCAAAGCGATTATTATCAGTAATGGGACAAATGAAAATCTTATGCCACGTGAGAGGATGGAATGAAAAGAACACAGCATCACTTCTGTGATATTCCTGCCAAAGATGTATAACTTGAACCTAATCAGGGGAAAATATCAGACAAGCTAAACTGAGAGTCATTCTGCAAAATAAATAGCCTGGAATTTTCAAACGTGTTGAGGGTTGAAAGTTAAGGAAAGATTGAGCAGCTGTATCAGATTGAAGACTAAAGAAACAGGACAACTAAATGCAGTGCATGATCCTGGACTGAATTCTTTCACTATAAAAGAGACATTATAGAGACAGTTGTCAAATGTGAATGGTTCTGTGCATTAGGTGATAGTAATGTTTCCCTGTGAAGCTTCCTGATTTTTTATGTTTGTGTTGTGGTTTTGCACAGAAGTGTGTTTGTAGGAAATACAGAGTATTCTGAGATGATGGACCATCGTGCTGGCCAATGTGCTCTCAAACTGTTCCGAAAAAGTTGTTTCTGTGACTCTCCGATTGTTTCAAAAATAACAATAATTATTTTAAAAAAATAATTAAAATAAATGATAAAAATTTTTTAAGTGTTTTTTAAATTTTTTAAAAAATTTTTTTATTTAAAAAAATAATTAAATGATAAAAATTTTTAAATGATAAAAATTTTGTAATGTTTATTTATTTTTGAGAGAAAGACAGAGTGCAAGTCGGGGAGGAGCAGAGACAGAGGGAGATGAAGAATCTGAAGCACGCTCCAGGCTCTGAGTTGTCAGCACAGAGCCCAAGCAGGGCTTGAACTCATGAACCTCAACATCATGACCTAAGCCAAAGTTGGACGCTTAATTGACTGAGCCACACAGGCGCCCCTGAAATTCGATAAAAAATTTTTTAAAAGGCTCATTTTTCAGCTTGTTCTCTGTGTTCTAGGCCTCCTCCTTCCAGTTTTCCACAAAGTAAATTTCCTGCCTTCCTCAGATGCATAGGAAACATTAGCAGAATTGCAAATCATCTGAAAACAATTGATTGTTGAAAACTGCACATCTGATCCCAGATTTGCCAATGAAAGCTTCTCTGAATATAATTCCATCAATATGAGATAGAGTTTATGAAAATGGCCTTATTTGCGATATAGTAAATGAAGCATACAAAATTTGGTTTTCTATTCCTTTTAAGAAGTTCTTAGGAGAAAATTGATCCCCGTTCCTGTGGAAGAGATAAGAGAAAGTGAATGAAGGCATGGAAGGAAATGCTGAAATCTCTGTAAATTAACATTTTTGTAAGTATAAGGTGATATTTACATTGAAATATCTTGCTAGTGATGAGCCAAGGGAAAAGCTTATTTAGAGGGAAAAGCTCATTTTTCAGATAGTTGTGATTTTTCAAGGCAAAGAAAGAGTAAAAAGGAGACAGGAATAAAAAGGCACAGAAAAAATTTTTAAGTTTAAACTTAAAGAAAAATCAAGAGATCCAGGAACAGGTTAATTTATGCTGAATATTTCTCTAGCCTGTCATCTACCTTGTCCCATTCCAAGTATGCCAACATCCCTGATCTAATATACTAAATACTCCGTCTCCTTCCTTCTTTCTTCTTCTTTTTTTTTTTTAATGTTTATTTTTTGAGAGAGAGAGCGCGCGCGCATGCGAGCACGCGAGCGCCTGGGAGCGCACGTGTGGGGGGAGGGGCAGAGAGAGAGGGAGACACAGAAACACAGAATCCCAAGGAGGCTCCAGGCTCTGAGCCATCAGCACAGAGCCCTACTTGGGGCTCAAACTCATGAAACATGAGATCATGACCCGAGCCCAAGCTGGATGCTTAACCGGCTGAGCCACCCAAGCGCCCCTTCTCCTTCCTTATTGTTTAAGAGGGTATTGAAGCTAGCAGTGGCCATAGTTTGATTATAAGAAGATTTATAATACCGAAGTCAGTGGGCAAATAGAAACTATTGTTGTCTTCTTCAATAAATCTTTCTTTCAAAATATTGTTTTCATGGTTCCTTTAACCAAAGTACCTTACAAAAAATTATTTTTATCCCTGAGCCACTGACAACCATCACTGCTGTTGTGTTATGTTCACGTGCTGTAAGACCACAACTCACACGGGATCAACTGCTTTCAGCAACACCTGATTCATTACAGAGGAAGTAGAAAAAAAAATGTCCAAGTCACAAAACTTAAAATACAATTAATCCAGGGGCGCCTGGGTGGCTCAGTCGGTTGGGTGTCTGACTTCAGCTTAGGTCGTGATCTCACAGTTTGTGGGTTTGAGCCCTGCGTCGGGCTCTGTGCTGACAGCTCAGAGCCTGGAGCCTGCTTCAGATTCCGTGTCTCCCTCTTTCTCTGCCCCTCCCCCGCTGGTGCTGTCTGTCTCTCTCTCTCAAAAATAAACAAAAAAAATTTTTTAAATACAATTAATCCAAGAGCTATTATTTTAAGAAAGAATTTCCTTTCTCTTCTCCCTTAAAAACTTCATTTGGGAAATTCATTATCTCTGAAAGTGAGTATTTTCCCCTCCTAAAAGGATATGCATGTTTTGGAAAATATCTGGCAGTTCCTTTCAAAACTAAAAATAGACTTACCGTACTATGTAGCAGTGGTATTCTTAGGTATTTATCCCAGAGAAATGAAGAGTGATTTTCACACAGGAACTTGCATATGAATGTTCATCGAACTTTTTTCCTAATAGCCCCAAACTGGAAACCACCCAAATATCCTGCATTTGGTGAATGGTTAAACAAACTGAGAGACATCCACACCATGGAATACTACTCAGCAAAAAAAACAAAACAAAACAAAAAAAGGAACAAGCTATTGATACATGCAACAACGTGGATGAACCTCCTAAAGGAAATTGTGCTGAGTGAAAAAAGGTAGAGCCAAAGGGTTACATGCCACATGGCTCCATTCATTTAAGATTCAAGAAGTAACACAATTATAGAGATGAAGAACAGATTAGTGGTTCCCAGTGGTTAGAGATGGTGGAGGAGGGGGTGACTGTGGCTCTAAGGGAATATTGCAAGAGAGTCTTGGGATAGTACAGTCGAATATCTTGGTTGCAGTGGGCTTTCAATCTACACACACACACACACACACGCACACACATGCACACACACACGAGTGCCTGTGTAACTGGTGAAATCTGAATAAACTGTGGATCGTACCAATACCAACTTTTTGGCATTGATACTGCATCATAGTTGTGTAAGATGTGGGAGGCTGGGGGAAGAATACGTGGGAATTCCCTGCACATTTCTTTGCACTCTCCTATAAATCTACAATTATTTCAAAGTAAAAAGTAAAAGATGCTATGTACAAAAAGTAAATCTTTACATTTAATGTGATTTTCTTGAAAATACAAAGACTAGCAGGGAAGCAGGGGAAGGAATTGCCAGTCATTAGGTAGGTATGGCAATTCACTTTCTATGAATCGCCATGGCAATGTGGCAACATTTCCTACGAATAGCATGTTTTTACACATTAACCGGGAAGGGCAAAAAGTGTTCTATATTCAGGACTGAACTTAGGGTTTGAGAGGCCTAACATAACCCGAGTATGTTAAGGCCTTGACTCCGTGTTATACCTACTGTCCTCCTGAGGATAGAAAGAACCTAAGGGTGGGTGTTGGGTCCCTGACCACTTCTGCCCTAAGTGTGTGATCTGTATGTTTATCACCAAATCTTGCACTTTGACGGTTAACATTACTTACCCGCCATTTTCACTCTTTCAGAAGGTTATTTCTCAAACAGTAACTTTTTCCTAGATTTCAAATATATCCCCTTGCTTGGCATTTTTAAATATCATAAGAGCATCTTTATATCTTTTCCAAGAAAAATTCACATTTCTGGTGTGTTTTCAAAAAAAAAAACACCTTAAAATCTGCAGTCACTTAAGACAATATTTATGTCTCTCAACCCTATTGCTCTGGTTTTTCCTATTCTCTCCTTATTTTCCTTAATTTCCTCCTCTCTCTTTGGCATGCTTCTTCTCTATCCTTTTAGAGAAAACAGTATCTTTAATCATTTACCCTTTGAGGATAGGGCCAGAAGTTTTGAAATCACTAATACTAATTATTAGGACAAGGAATACCCTTTGGTCCCTGCATACTCCTCATTAAAGACCTACACACTCAGGTGTAAAGAAATTCAAATATCCAGATACAGCATATTCCTAGGTATACATAGAATATGGTAAGGAACAACTTCTACCTAAGGATATTTTTGAGACAAGCAAAACACCTGGATCACATGATTAATTAGATTCATTAATTGTTTTTATGACAAGCTTTAACCTAATTTTCCAAAAAGCTAGTTTTATCAGGAAACCCACATTCAATGTGAAGATCTAATGTTTGTGCATAGCTTTTATTTAATTGAGGCAAAATTCATATAACACAAAATTAACTATTTTAAAGTGAACAATTAATTTAGTAGCATTTAGTACATTCATAATGTTGTGCAACCACCACTTCTGTCTAGTTCTAAAATATTTTCGTAAGCCCAAAAGGAAACCCCAGCCATCAAGACTTACCCCCTATTCCCTTTTCTCCCAGCTCCTGGCAACCACCAACTGAAATCTGTGTAGATTTATCTATCTGGATATTCCAAATAAAATCATATGACCTGTGACTATGTCAGGCTTCCATCACTTAACGTATTTTCAAGATTTACCCATGTTGTAGCATGAAATCTATCAAAACTTTGTTCCTTTTTTATGGCTGAATAATATTCCACTATATGGTTGTACTGCAATTTGTTTATTCATTTAGAAGCTTGGGTTATTTCCACCTTTTGGCTAACATGAATAGTGATGCTCTGAACATATGTGTACAAGCATTTGTTGGAGTTCCAGTTTTCAATTCTTTGGAGTACATACCTAGGAGTGAAATTGCTGGGTCATGTAGTAATTCTATGTTTAACTTTCTGAGGACCCATCAAACTGGTTTCCAAAGTGACAGAGTTCTTTTACATTTCTGAGCATAGGTTTGTTAAGAGAAGAAGCTATTTGCCTTCAGAAACAAAACCGGATTTCCATCTGCTTCCTTGCATTTGGCACAGTTTAGAATAAATCAGTGGTTCTCAATTCTGGCTGTATATCACAAAGAGTTTAAAAAAAAAAAAAAAAAAAAGGAAAGCATGCAAGAAAGCTCCATCCAGGCTCCATCTCTAGAAATTCTGTTTCAATAAATCTGGGTTGAGCCTGAGCCACACCAAGTGACCCCCAGGTAATTCTAATGGCAGCCAAGATTGAGAACTACTTTTCTAAATGAATTCTGGGGAAGTAATGCAGAAATTTTCCCTTGGAGAATAGGAATCATTTGTCATGGACTCAGAACTAACTTTAATTTTTTTTTAACTTTAATTTTTTAATTTCCTTGGCTATTTGATTCATAGCCATGTATGTGTACCTAGAATCATGCTTAGGAAAGAACTGGACAAAAATAACTGCCTTAATATGGAATATCTAATTTTATTTTAAGCTTACAATTAATCATTTTTAATAGCAGTTAATAATTTTAAATGGCATTAATATTTTTAGCTACTGATATTAGTTAGGAAACCAAAGGGAAATATGTTCAACTTAGGATCCCCAATCAGATACTATTTTTGAATACGCTATCTTTCCCTAGTGTGCTTAACTAGACTTCCTTTCTCCATAATAGTGGCAGGAAATTATTTCTTCAAATGGCCATTTTAAAGACCAGAAGTCTAAAAGATAAGTTGGAGACAAAAATATAAGATGATCAAACAATACTGGAATTTACTGGAACTGTAATGTGTAATAAAGAACTCTATATCTTTATTTTTAAAACCTGAATTCTACCTAAATCTCCTATTCCTTTATCTGTATTTAGTATAAATGTCATTATTTCCCATTCCCAATCCCATATTCTCTCTCTCTTCATCTTGGAAACTCTCCCTTCTCTTTGTCTCTCTCTTTCTCTCTGTGGAAAAACATTTTTCTGATATTATAGCAAATTATGTTCATTTTAGTTCCGTATCCTTTTGACAAGTTTCCTGTGATCTTTCCTAGTTTTTACAGCAGATTCTGAAAATACTACTTTTTCATAATGCCATGCTTTTCCAAATAAATTAGAGGTTTCTGAAGACTGCTATAATAATAGCTATTTATTTATACTTAAATAAGCAATCAATTTAAAATTGTATAGCTGAAACAAAAATAGCTCTGTGCATTCTAGAATTACCCCTCTCACAGACTGTAAAATGGCTTGACTAACTCTTCAATGAATCTCTCCTGGATAAGTGGACATCAGATCCTTTCCCAGAGGGACAGGCTTAATCAAGTTCCCGACTCTTAAATTTTAGAGTGGGAAGCTGGATTTCCCTTCTTTCCCAAATATTCTTTTATAAGAAATTTTGCATTCAGGAAAGGACTCAAGCATTTGCAAAGGATACAAATATTTCCAGAAGACTACAACAAAAATATTTTTATTCATTTTCAAGTTCCATTGTAGATAAGAAAAATGAAGCTAATAATTATTGCTGCAATAGCCAATCATACTACATGCATAAATGTATCAAATTAACATGTACACCTTAAATCTACACAATGTTATATGTCAAATATATTTTGATAAAAAAAGTGAAGCTAAGGAAGTTACGTACATTATCCAAGTTACTAAGTGGTTATTACTGGGTTCAAATTGCCTGGTCTGCATCTTCCACTGTCCTTCATTATCTCTCAACATCCCTTCTCCTCCCTACTGAAACCCTACCTATTCTGTCAGCCTAATGAGAAAAACAAGAATAACAAAAAATAGAAAACCAGGCATTAATTAGGATCCCTGTTTCATAAAAAATAATAACCAAATGCTTCTTGCAACTTAAAAAGAATAAATTGAAATCTTTCAGAAGGCATGTACTAGGAAAAGTATTGTAGCTTTGCAAACTTAATCAGCATAAAAAAGAATACAGGCTGTTTGAGTCTAACATATGACAAAAAGTGAAGGAGAATTAGTAAACAATCTGGAGATCAGTGGCCTTGAAGAGCAGTCCACAGATGGGCATAATCAGCATCACCTGGGAAGATGTTAGAAATGCAAATTTTCTTTTAATTTTTTTAAAAAAAGAAATGCAAATTCTCCAGATGCACCCTAGACCTACTAAATCAGAGACTCTGGGGGTGGGGCCAAGCAATCTATTTCACCTCCCTCACCCTCCCGCCAAGTGATTCTGAATTATCACACTGAATTTATCAGATACACACTAAAGTTACAGAACCAGTGATCTAAATGATTCAGACTCAAAAGCACCAGAAGAGAGTTGAAGAATTGACGTAACCTGGTATGGAGAAACTAAAACTCCACTTATTAGGATTGTATGCTTTTCTATTTTCAGTACTGAGCAGCCTAATAGGTGTGGTATATTTTTTACTTGACCTAAGTAAATGTGTTAAATACACACACCTACCATAATTATAAATGCATAGTAAATAGGTACATGTAGTGGCAAAACCCAGAAGGAAATACACAAAAAAATAAATGTTGATAGTGGGATTCTATGTGTTTTTTTTTTTTCTCTTTTTAACTAATTTAATTTTATCTAAAATCAAATGAGGGTAGGTATTGTTATCCCCATTTAATTTTTTTTTAATTTTTTTTTTAACGTTTATTTATTTTTGAGACAGAGAGAGACAGAGCATGAATGGGGGAGGGTCAGAGAAAGAGGGAGACACAGAATCTGAAACAGGCTCCAGGCTCTGAGCTGTCAGCACAGAGCCCGACACAGGGCTCGAACTCATGGACCCCGAGATCATGACCTGAGCCAAAGTCGGACCCTTAACCGACTGAGCGACCCAGGCGCCCCTGCTATCCCCATTTTAAACTTCAGAGCACACATTCAGAGGAGGTAATTTGCCCAAGGTTAAAACACTAGGGCTGTCTGGCTGGCTCAGTTGGTGGACTGTGCAACTCTTGATCTCCAGGATGTGAGTTCAAGCTCCATTTTATGTATAGAGATTACTGGAGAATAAAATCTTAAAAAAACAAAAAGACACACAAAAAAACTAGTAAATGTCATGAACTGTGTTTAAAGTGGGAATTTATGGCCATGTTCAATTTGCTATTTTACAGAATGCAGTCCTTAAAAGAGTCATATCATTTTATAATTGAAAAACATTTAAATATATAAACACACATGAGGACGCAATACACAAAAATTAAAATTTTGAAATATCCAAATGTGTTTAATATTCATATTTAAAGCTAAATATGCAATGACCATTACCAGCTTTGTTACATTACTAAGTTATTGCAATGTTAGAAAAATTATGTTCACAAGCCTGCATATGTTCTCAGCCAATTTATTGAAAACATACCAAAACTGACCACAGAGTTATGTAATTTTCACCAAACTTGAGATAAAAGTGAATATTAAAAATGAAAAACTTGGGGCAGGGGGGCAGCTAGGTGGCTCAACTGGTTGAGCGACTGACTTCCGCTCAGGTCATGATCTCACGGCTCCTGGATTCATGCCCCATATCGGGCTCTGTGCTGAGAGCTTGGAGCCTGGAGCCTGCTTCAGATTCTGTGTGTCTCTCTCTTGCTGCCCCTCCCCCACTTGCACTCTCTCTCTCTCTCCCAAAAATAAATAAACATTAAAAAAAAACCTAAAAAAACAAAACAAAACTGAGGCACCTGGGTGGCTCAGTTTGTTGAACATCCAATCCTTCATCTCAGCTCAGGTCATGATCCCAAGGTCGTGGGATTGAGCCCCGTGTTGGGCTAGTTGCTGAGCGTGAGGCCTGCTTAAGATTCTCTCTCTCTCTCTCTCTCTCTCTCTCTCTCTCTCTCTGTCTCTCTTTCTCTCTCTTTCTGCCCCTCTCTCCCTGCTCATGTGCTCTCTCTCTAAAAAAGAAAAAGAAAGAAAGAAAAGCTAAGATAACATTACAGTTTTATAATACGGTGGAGAAAAGATAAATGGGTACAATATATCATGAAGTGCTAGCATTCTTAAAAGGCTTGAAGTAAGGTCCTTTGGCTGGACTAAGAATAGTTGAATGGGCAATATTAATCATAATAAAAATAGAATGAGTAAAGTCAGTGAAACTAAAAGAAGTATGCAAGTTACCAAGATCTTGTATGTGGGGGGAGAAGACCCCTCCCAAAAAAGAAAGACAAAATAAGGAGATTAATACAGAATATCTGCATTCTTGCCAACACCGGAATGGTGAGCCAAGAGCATATAGCAGCAGTTTGATCAAAATTGAATGATTTTTTTTTTCCTGAAACTGAATTGAGTAACTGTAAGTTGCTCTGGCCAGAAGACTCCTTTATAATAAAAGTACATGTGGTATAGTAACCTCAACACTAAGTGGATGTCTGGAGAAGAGTTTGGGCCAGGTCTAGTGTAAAAGAAGATTCCCATTTGATACCATATGCAAAAATAAATACTATATATTAAAGACTTAAATGTAAAAAATTAGAATTAAAAAAATCATTCAAGAAAATCTATAAGCAAGGGAAAACTTCAAAACCAAGGCTAGAACCAAGTAGCTGTTTTTAAAATACTTCTTAACCATAGAAGATTATGCAAAAGATCCCTTACAAATTGACAAAAAAAGACAACCCCACAAAATTAGTGAATATTGTTAAATAATGTGCAGAAGAGCACAGATGACCAACGGAAAAGTGAACTCATTAGCCCCCAGAGAAATACAAATTAAAATGACAGTGAATATCATGTAAAATGGTATCTCATTGTAGTTTTCATTTACATTTTCCTGATGACTAATGATGTTGAGCAACTTTGTAGAGGTTTATTAGCCACTCATATGTCTTCTTTGGAGAAACATCTGTTCAAATTATTTGCCCATTTTTAATGAAGTTATGTTTTTATCATTGAGTTGTAAGATTTCTTTACGTATTTTAAATACAAGTCTCTTATCAAATATATGATCTGCAAATATTTTCTCCCAGTCTGTGGGTTGCCTTTTCACTTTCATGGTGGTGTCCTTTGAGGAACAAAAGTTTTGGTTTCTATGAAGTCCACAAATTTTTTTTTTTCTTTTGTCATTTGTGGTTTTGGTGTCATATCCAAGAAACAATTGCTTAAACCCAAGCAATGAATTCCTGTGTTTTCTTCTAAGAATATTATAGTTTTAACTATTGCATTTATGTCTTTTATTCATTTAATTTTTGTGTATTCTATGAGGTAGGGATCCAATTTTATTTTTTGCATGGATATCCAGTTGTCCCAACACCATTTGTTGAATTTAATTCTTTCCCCCGTTGAATTATCTTGACAATTTTGTTGAAAACCAGTTGGCCACAGACGCATGATTTTATTTCCAGTCTCTCGATTCTATTCCATTATCTATATAACTATCCTTATGCTAATAATACACTGTTTTGGTTTTGTAACTTTGCAGTAAGTTTTAATTTTTTTTTAATCTTTATTTACTTTTGAGAGAGAGAGACAGAGTGAGAGCAGGGGAGGAACAGAGATAGAGGGAGACACAGAATCCGAAGCAGACTCCAGGCTCCAAGCTGTCAGCACAGAGCCTGATGTGGGGCTCGAACCCACGAACCGTGAGATCATGACACCAGCCGAAGTCGGACGCTCAACCGACTGAGCCACCCAGGCTCCCCTGCACTAAGTTTTAAAATAGAAAAGTATGAACCCTCCAAATTTGTTCTTCTTTTTCAAGATTATTTTGCATATTCTGGGGCCCTTGAAATTCCTTATGAATTTTGGGATCACCTTGTCAATTCACCTCAAAAAAGATAACTGGGATTTTAATAGAGATTTTATTGAATCTGTACATTCATTTGGGGAGTATTGCCATCTTAAGAATACTAAGTCTCTGATCCATGAATGTGGTATGTATTCACATTTATTTTCTTCTTTAATTAAGCAGATTTTGTAGTTTCTAGTGTACAAATCTTGTACTTTTGTTAAATTTATGTATTTTATTTTAATGCTATTATACATAGATTTTTAAAAATGTTCACTTTTGGATTGTTCATTTCTCATATAGAAAAATGGAATTGAGGGGCGCCTGGGTGGCTCAGTTGGTTAAGCGTCTGACTTTGGCTTAGGTCATGATCTTGTGGTCTGTGGGTTCAAGCCCCGCATCGGGCTCTGTGCTGACAGCTCAGAGCCTGGAGCCTGTTTCAGGTTCTGTGTCTCCCTCTTTCTCTGACCCTCCCCTGTTCATGCTCTCTGTCTCTGTCTCTCTCTGTCTCAAAAATAAATAAATGTTAAAACAAAATTAAAAAAAAAAGAAAAATGCAATTGACTTTTTGTGTGTTGATCTTGTATCCTGCAAACTTGTTCAACTCATTTGTTTATTATAACGATTTTTGTGTATTCCTTGGAATTTTCTATGTACAAGGTAATGACATCTGCACAGTTTTACTTCTTCCTCTCCAATCTAGATGGTCTTTATTTCCTTTTCTTCAATAACTCCCCTGGCTAGAACCTTTAATACAATGGTAAGTACAAGTGGCAAGAGTGGATATCCTTTTTTCCCCCCTAAGCTTAGGGAGAAGGCATTCAGTCTTTCACCATTAAATACAATAGTAGTTATATGATTTTTTTTTATAGATGACCTTTCTCAGTTTGAGGAAATTACTTTACATTCCTACTTTATTGAGTATTTTTATCATGAATGAATGTTGAGTTTTAAGGGTTTGGGATTTTGTCAAGTATTTTTCTGTCTATTAATGTGATCATGCATTTTTGTCCTTTATTATGTTAATATTGCATGTTACATAAATTTATTTTCAGATATTGATTTATGCTTGCATTCCTTGGATAAATTTCACTTGGTTGTGATGTACATTTTTTTTTTAATATATTGCTGGATTTAATTTGCTGGTCACTTTCATTTTTGAAAAGATCTATTTTCTGAGTATGGAATTCTGTATGGACAGCTTTTTTCTTTCAGTCCTTTAGTATGTTGCTCCACTGTCTTCTGACTTGCAGGATGTCCAACAAGAAGTCTGCTCATTTTCCTATCTTTGCTTCTATGTGCATATATCTTCTTAATCTGGCTTTTTTTTTTTAATTAAAAAAAAGTTTTTTAATGTTTATTTTTGAGACAAAGCATGAGTGGGGGAGGGGCAGACAGAGGGAGACACAGAATCTGAAACAGGCTCCAGGCTCTGAGCTGTCAGCACAGAGCCCGACGCAGGGCTCAAACTCAAGAACCGTGAGATCATGACCTGAGCTGAAGTCAGATGCTTAACCAACTGAGCCACCCAGGTGCACCCTTAATCTGGCTTCTTTTAAGAATTTCTTTCATCACAGGTTTTAAATAATTTTTTAGTTTTTTTTTTTTTTCATGTTTCTTATGCTTAGTGTTCATTGAGTTTTTGGATTGGTGGTTATCATTTTCATCAAATTTGGGGATTTTTTTCAACCTTTACTTTTTCAAATATTCTATTCTTACACCCCAGCTCCTTCTGGGACTCCAATTACACATAAATTAGGCTCTTGATGTTTTTTCACAATTCCATGATACTCTATACATCTCTCAGTGGTTGCCTTTGGGTTTTTTGGGGAGGTGGGGGTGCAGGAGGGCACAAGGGGATGTTTATGTTGCCATATCTTGAAGTTCACTAATCTTTGTTTTTGCTGGCATGGTTGGATCCATAAGTCACATGCCTAAACTCTTTAGCAATTCATTGTCTGTCCATACCTTTGACCTTGTTTCCAGAAAATGCTATCTGGATAGGCTGAGAATTTTCCAAATAACCAAGTGCTGATTCTTTTGTGTTTGGCAGTTCACTCTCAACTTATCTCCATCCTCTCACGTTTTACCATAAGCAGTAAGGAAAAACTAGGCTGTGCCTTCAAACACCTTAGTTGTAAATCTCCTTAAATATGTAAGTTTATCACTTACAAGTTCTGCTTTCCACCCAACACAATAAAATTCAGCCAAATTATCTACCACTCTATAACAAGGATCAACTTTCCTCTAGCATCCAATAACATGTTCCTTACTTCCATCTGAGACCTCACCAGAAGCATCTTGACATTCCTATTTTCAGCAACATTCTGTTATGACAATCTATGTATTCTCTAAAAACCCCAGAAACTTCCTATTTGGTTCTCCTGTCTGAGCTTTCATCAGAAGTACCTTTAATGTCCACATTTCAGCCAACAATGACTTCAAAGCAATTTAGGTTTAATACCAAGTACCTCAAAATTCTACCAGCCTCTATTCATAAGCCATTTCTGCATTTTAAATATTTGTTACAGTAGCACACCACTTTCTGGTACCGATATCTGTATTAATTTCCTAGGGCTGCTGTAAAAAAATACCTCAAACTGTGTGGCTTAAAACAACAGAAACTATTGTCTCACAGTTCTGGAAGCCAGAAGTCCAACTTCCTTGGCATTCTTTGGGTGCAGCTGCATCATTCAATCTCAGCCTCTGTTGTCACATGGCATTCTCCCTGTGTGTCCTCCCTCTTCTGGTAAGTACATAAGTCATATTAAATTAGGGCCATGCTAATGGCATCTTAATTATATCTGCAAATACCCTATTTCCAAATGAGTCCATATTCACAAGTACCGGGAGTTGGGACTTCAACATATCTTTCTGAGGGACACAAACTTATCAACAAAACCAAAATTTATTTTTTGAAAAGGTCAACAAAATTGACATATTTAGCTAGGAAAAATGAGAAAACACTCAAGTTGCTAAAACCAGGAATAAAAGAGGAGATGTCACTATTGACCTTCCAGAAATAAAGTAAAGGAATACTGTGAACAGTATGCCAACAAACTGGATACCCTAGATGAAAAGGACAAATTCCTAGAAAGACACAAATTATCAAAACTGACTCAAAAAGAAGTAGAAAATCTGATGAGACCTATGACAAGATATGGAACTTGTAACTAAAAAACAAATTCCCATAAAAAAAACAAACAGTAAGCCTAATTACCTATCTTTAAGTTGATTTCTTTCAATTCTTCATATCCTTACTCTATCACTTTACATTAACTCCCTCTTCTGAGACAAACCCAATAGTCTAATAAATAATATCTACTTTGAATCTCTTGAAATGCTTTCCTCTGGTTTGTAGGACTCTACACTCTCCTGAGTTTAATTTTTCTGCCCTAATTGTATTTCTCCTTATGTAGACTTCTCCTAAAGGGTGGCAGAATATGCTATTCGAAAATAAACCACTTTGACATAAGGATTATTTTGAGCCAGAAGGTACCTAAAAAAACAGCAGATGCAAGAGTATTCTAATCTTCTTCTTCTGAAAACAGGGCATTAAAAACTCCCATGTGAAAGATACCCTCCCTATACAAGAAGCAAAATAGCATCCTTATCAAGAAGCTGAAATTGAGAGTCTATACAAACAGGCCTTATTAAAATTACTTTTCTTTAGCCTCACCATATCGTTTAATTGCTTTCCCACAGTTGCCACGCTTTGTTCAACCTAATTTAAAAGTATGTATGTAGGTGTCATCATTTCTTTGGGTCTTTCCCTTAGGATGGCTCCCATGTCAGCTAACACATAAATTTGTAGTGTTAATTTATCTTAATAAATTAATTTCTGTTAATCTGTCTTAGGTCAGGTCTAGCTGAAAAAACCCTAAGAGGGTAGAGGTAAAATTTTGTCTTCCCTATGTTGCATCCACACGACTCCTGAAACAATGCTACGGGCACCAGTGACAGTCACAACAAAGTTTATTACAATGAGAGGCAAGGCCGACCGATCGGGACCAATACTCTCCCCGAACAGCCGGGGTACAGAGTTTTTATAACCGATCACATCGTTTTATCATCACTTGGGAACAGAACAAAGAAACAGTTTCCAGATGAGTTAGAAACAGTTGCCTAATGAGGTGTTTACTTTAGACTTTCTGCCTCTAAGTTGCAACCAGTGGATCTCCTTGACCCTGCCTCTGATGCTCTTTTCTTTGAACTTTTGTTTCCTTAATTGGTGAAGCCTAATTTACAAGCGTATGAGGCGTAGTTTACCAGAGCAAAGCAAGGCTGTTATCTCTTAACCTTCAGTGTCCACACAAAGCTGTTATTTTTCAAGCTAAGCATTAGCCCTACACTACAATTTAACCCTTACACCTACATTTCTCAAACCTAAAAAGTCCCATTAACGCTTTTAGACATTGCATGGGCAATTTCTGAACTTCTGCTTCTCTAACCTTTTTGTTTTTCAGTCACCTATTGACATCTTCATTTTAACGAATAGGTCTTGCACCTGAAACTAAAGGGAAACGTAAATTAAACAGCACCCCCACGCCAGGGAACAGTACCCTACTTGAGAATGTAACACCCATCATTAGTTCTTTGAAATCATTTCATTTCCTGCAGGTCAATAAGATTCCTACCTAATGATGAAAAGAAAAGGGTGGATTGTTCAGCACTTTCAGACATTTTGGCAAAAGAAGTACTTTCATATGCTAAATAATAACGCACAGATCTATGGTAGGGCATACTATTTGGAGAAAAGCTGCCAAGGTCCAAAGTCTAAAGAAGCAATTAGTGCTCATTTTCTTGCCCAATTTAGTTGTCCTATTAACGCCTTGAAAAAAACCTACTTCTCACATCCTATTTCTTCTAGACCAGAAGCCTGGAAAGGAAAAAAAGATGACACACGAGCCCATCCAAGTCCTCTTTGCGCTGACTGTGTAAGAGTATTTGCCCCAAGAGCAAATTCCTGTTTTCCTTTCATCCAACATCCAGTGCCCTTTCGTTTTCTTGATTCTCGTCGCCCCGAACCCGCCACCATGGGCATCTTACTAACCAGCAGACGAAATATACGCAGGCGCCTTTCAGGGCTCACAGAACGCACCTCCCTCAAGCAAGTCCCCGGGATTCATCCAATCAGAGCTCAACCAGGAAATCATGTAGCCGCAAGACCTCGTGACGCGAGTCGGCCTACGTCCGCCAGAGTCACGTGATTCCAGTCCGCGCCTCCCGCCCTCCCCTGAGGAGGACCCCCCACGAGGCACCGCCCTTCAGCTAGTGCTCGCTGATTGGTTACTGTTCCTGCGGTCTCCTGGGTAACGGGAACGCGTTAGCCCTCTTGGTGGAGGCCCGCTGCGCCTGCGCATTTGCCAGATCGCGCGGCCGCTCGAGCCTTGAGATGAAGGTAAATAACTTACAAACCCCCGGGGGTGGGGGCGGGAAAACGCGACCACTGGCTCTTAGCCCGCTGAGCGTCATTTTGAGGTTAGGAGCCTGTGCCCTCTCCCCCGTCCTGAATGCGTTAGAGGAGGGGGGAAGAGAGCCCGTGGCCCGGGGGGAGGAAAGCTGCAGCGAAGTTGAAGGAAGGAGGGAAAGGAAAGAAAACTGGAGAGGAGGAGAAGGCGGAGAGGGAGGCCTCATTTCTGGCACCGCGAACCGAGTTGAAGTGGTGCAGGCAGAGGGAAGGCAGGCATGGCCCGAAATGAGCAGATTGGATCAGAAGAGACTAGGAACTTCACACCGCGGAAAGAGCGGTCTGCGTTTGGGAGGTTGCGGTGAAATTGACTGGATTGGGTGTCACCAGCCGCTGCTTTTCCTGCAGCTGAGCCTCTAGCAAGCCGTACTCAGCGCCTTTAAAAGAGTGAAAAGCTTACGAAAGAATAATGTCAAATTATATCGCCAGTGACTGATCTAATGTAGAAATCACTCAGTGGCTAATGTACATTATTCACGGAGAAAACTGCACTTGCACACGCAGGTCTCCCTCGAGAGCATCATCCTCTGCACGCACCGTTCCTAGGTTTGGGCTTCTAGTGAACCCTATTCCACGTCAGTGGCTACTGCCGATTCACCTATCCGCTTTACTACAGCGATAGTACAGCCCTGATCTGACAAGAAATGGATAGCTCAGTTTAAAAAGTAATTAAGTCGTAATGATTCCTCGTGGCTATTAGCGTGGAAATTGGAATTGACCGGTAATCATCACATTTCTAAAGCTTCACAATTCTAAAGCTTCACTTCACGATTTATGAAGTATCAGAAGGGAGAAGATATTATTCCTGATTTACAGTTGAGAATTTTGTGCTTGAGGCAATTTGAGCTACTTGTTTTAATTAAGCCCTGCAGCTAGTAAGTAAAAAGCAAAACCTAAATCTGGTTTTCTTGTTGTGAAGCTAGCACTTTTCCTGTGTACTGTATATGGAGCATGTATATATAGCTCCACTGAAGAAAAATAATCTGTAAGGTCACAACTAGAAGAGCGCGACCATGAAGCTAATGAAATTTAAGGATGCATCGCTTGAATAAAGGGGTTCTAGGTCATGTTGTCACAAAATTGCAAAAGATGCCTTTATGCTTTTTTTTTTCCTTCAAGGTGTTTTCCTGCTCCACAAAATGTGAATGCACCTTTGATTATAGAGGTTCACCTGTTTTCAATAGAGGTGGATTTCATCCACTTAACACACCAAATGCCTATTGATTGGTGTTTAATTTTGAGCATTGGATGAGTTTTGTGTAGCCACTAGCCTTGCCAAGCCAGCTGTAGTATTTAAACTTCATATGCCTAGATATGGCCTATGATTTAACCTAATTATTTATAATTTAACCTAATATTAAAATCTAAATTTTTTCATTCAAGCTTATGTTCTTAATAGTTTTAGATAATATTGTTTGATATAAATTTAATGTGAGCCAATGTAATTTAAAAATTTTAGTAGCCACATTAAAATGTTTTAAAAGAAACAGGTAAGATTAATTTAAATAATATACTTTATTTTATCTAGTATATCCAAAATATTGTTTCAATATGTAATCAATATAAAATATCAATGAGATAGTTCACATTTTTCATAGTCCTTGAAATGTGTATGTATTCTATATTTACAACACATCTAAATTCATACTACCTACATTTCAAGCCCTTAATAAAATTTCAAGTCCACCTGTGGTTTGTGGCTTCCATATTGGATACCCCAGTTCTTGACTAAGTGAAAAGAAAGGCTTCTCAGCTGATACACTGTCCACCCAATAGCAAAATTAAGCACTTAATGATGAAGTAAGTATAACTAATGGGTAAAGGAAGAAAATAATTTTGAATGAAGGATAGACATTTGTATTTTTATCACGCTTAAGATTTTTTAAATGGTAGTTTTGTTAAGTTTAAAAACTCCATGCCATGCTAAACTCCACTTAGCTAATGATTATTAGCTAAATTCAAGTTTAAGTTATTTTACTCTTTAACATATAAAACATTAAAATTATAATTTTCATGAAATTAATATTCAAAACATTTAAAACCAAATTTTATAACTGCTTTCCTATGTGTACTAAGGTCCATACTTTAACAGCCAAAGTGTGGAAATTTTTTGATTGGTTGGTTGATCTGATTAGTCATTTTGTTTGTTATATTATTGACTTTTTCTGGATAAGTTCTAACAATAAGCCTTTACCATCCTGAATTCTACTGTTTTCATGATCGTGTTTTGGTGTCTTTGACCAACCCTTAATTGTATGTTTTGAAAATATAAAAATTGCGTTTGCCTTTTTAGCGTGTTTTCTCACTGATAGAAAGGACTGGGCTTGGCACACCAATACAATTCACCTGGCAAAAAACATCAGGAAACTACCTTGCAGTAACAGGGTAAGAAATCAATGAATGCTTTAAGTAAATCATCCTGACTTCAGAGGCTTGTATGCCTGTATTATCACACCATTTGTTTAGTAGAAGTTCTTGTATGGTGGTTGTACAGTGGGAAAAGTAATACATTCATCTTCATTAACATCACAGTTCAGGGGCGCCTGGATGGCTCAGTTGGTTAAGCATCAGGCTTTTGGGTTTTGGCTCAGGTCATGATCTCACAGTTTGTGAGTTTGAGCCCGACTTTGGGCTCTGCACTGATGGTGGAGAGCCTGCTTGGGATTGTCTGTCTCTCCTCTCTCTCTGTCCTTCCCCTGCTCTCTCTCTCACTCTCTCTCTCAAAAATAAATAAATAAACCTAAAAAAAAATCACAGTTCATAAAATCTTTTCCCTGGTAATAACTTTGTAGGTACAAATTATGAAACTGTCATGAGAGATCACTGAAATCACTTGAATGGCAGCTTAATTTTTTTAATGTATATAAATAAAAAGAAACACTTAGATTATGTTTTTGTGTTCTAATTGCTTTTAGAGCTGATCATATTGTGAAAATCTTTGATCGCCATGGTCAGAAAAGAAGTGAAATTAACTTACCTGGGTAAGTACAGAGGTGGGTCAAAAACTTTTTCAAGCTTTGTTTCCTAAAAGATAAAAACAGTATTGCCTTAAAACTATAATCAAATAGAATTTTACCACATATATATAATCTGTATCTCCTCTTTTGCTGTTTTTATGGCAAAGAGATTTTTTTATACATAAGTTGTTAGTAAAACATGTAAACAGATAGAGTTGATATTTATAACCTCCATACATTCACAGGGAAGCCTTAAAGTATAATTATAAATGAGTCTATATGGAAGAATACTTATTTAATTATAAATAAGCCTGTGTGTGTGTGTGTGTGTGTGTATAGGCAGAGAAGATAAATCCACATCCCTATAGCATTTCACAAATTGTTGGAAAATAGTTACTTTCCACATACTTTTTAAATGACAAAGACATTCTGTTTTCAGGAAATCATTCTAGATTACACAAAATATAACTTAAGCATTTTTGATGATTCTTTGTAAATTACCTGTATTATTTTGTTGATAGTCTCAATGGTTATTAAGGTGTGTAGAGTTCCTCATCTAAATGGTCTTATGCTGCCATGCTTTTTAAATTCATGTCTGTTTTCTGTGGTTTACTGCCACCATCTTTGCAAAGGTTGTTTTACTTCCGTTGGTCTCTGACAGCCTTTCCCACCTCCTTCTCTGCCCCACTCACCTGATGCCACCATTTTGGTGTTTCCCATCGCCTCTTAACTGTTGCTTTTGTTTTCTATATTATGGAAAACAGAAGCCAAAATAGTTGTAATTATGTCTAAAAACAAAAAGGCACTTAGTAAGGACCTTCTTTGAGTAAATTGTATGGGGTTTTTGCATGATCTCTGTGACCTCTATTGGTTATATGTTAGCTATATATATATTTTTTTACCTCTGAATTATTTTGCTGTATTTATCATAGTTAAATTCAACTGACAGAGGATCTGCAGATAAATAAAATAGCTTTATGTATTGCCTTTGTTAGATGATTTTATAAAAAATTTGAAAGCTTCCCTCTTCCAAACTCCCCTAATCTCTGAAAATATTAGAGAAAATTAATTTTGAAGAATAAAGTGTTTGAAATAATTGTCTTAACTATAAAACTGAGTATGGCTTAGCCGATATCCAAGAGCAGAGTCTCAAAATGAAAATCAGAGAAGAAAAAGTTAATTCTCAAGGAAGTTTTTGAATTATGATAAACACTTTGGAATAATTTTCAATTGTAACATTTTTAAAAAAGCATTTCCTGTTTATAACTTTTGTCATTTTAATCAAATCACTCTAATTCTGTTATAATATAAAATGAAAATAACATTTCTTACCACTTCAAAATCCAGTTTTTCCATTATTTGCAATCCCACATCTACCCAACCTTGATCTGTTTTATACCCAATTTGTGTAGATATAACTTCATTTTTTATCAGTACCTTCTCTTTCTCTGTAAATCTGAAGTGACCTGTTGACATTTGGTCATACAAATTACCTCTTGATTCCAGATGTGATTTCTTTGTAGAGGTACTTGATGAGTTTGTCTTACCAAAAGGCCAGGTTCTTTATAGGATCTAAGAAAAATCTGCTAACTTACTATGTGTAATTATATTTAATGTAGTATATATAAATTATATTTAAAATAGAATTTAAATTCTTCCCATTCTCTCAATAACAACAAAAATTTTAACTTAGTGTAATCTAAGCAGTGAATAGTGAATTGTATTTCTCACTTTAGAAAGTTTATGACCTATTCAAAGTACATTGGTCTTGCTATAAATAAAAATCACAAATAGATTTTTAAATTTCTTTCCCTTGCTGTAAGAAAATGTATAGTGATATTTTGCTTTCTTTTTTAAAAGTAACTGTGTTGCTATGGATTGGGATAAAGATGGAGATATCCTAGCAGTGATTGCAGAGAAATCTAGTTGCATTTATCTATGGGATGCCAACACAAATAAAACCAGCCAGTTAGACAGTGGCATGAGGTAAGAATAACTTTTTTATTTTAAATCTTCACTTAGAAATATGATTATTTGGAGGCACCTGGGTGTCCAACTCTTGGTTTCAGCTCAGATTATGATCTCATGGTTCATGGGTTTGAGCCCTATGTCAGGCTTTGTGCTGATGGCACAGAGCCTGCTTGAGATTCTGTCTCCCTCTCTCTGCTCTTCCCCAGCTCATGCACATGCATGCGCGTGCGCTCTCTCTCTCTCTCTCTCTCAAAATAAAAAAGAAAGAAATATGATTATTTGTAGGTTTGATACTAACAATACTTACTGCTATCATTATAAAAATGCATTTGTGAGTTATTATGAAAGAAAGTTCATTTATTTTTTATTGTTACATATAATTCTATTGATTTTGCCCAATTAGAGTAAAACTGTTATAATTGTAAAATATAAATAGCTTCTTAAGAAGTTGCTTTCTATGGAACAGACTAAAATGTACAAAGATGAGACAAAATATCTGAAAAATCTGGAGATAGGATTGGCCGCAGGCATGGCTGGATCTAGGGGTTCTAGTGATGCAATCAAGACTCTAGCTCTTAGCTCTTCCTTTCTCTGTATTGACTTATTCTAAATCAGACTGTTTCCATGGCTACTGCCAGCTATTGACTTACATTATATAATTCACAGCAAGTTATGCCAAAGAGAAGAGCATATCCCATCACATTACCCTGTCCACTCAGTTACTCAAAAGGTCCCTGAGTAGGGTACACAGTGCTATGGGATTGAAAATCCTACCAGGTGAAGAGTGGGATGAAAGGTGGGACAGTTCCCAAATGGAAAATACATTTGGAAAACAGAATGAATTACAGGTCTCTGCTAAAATAGAAACCATTTTGACATATGGAAAATCAAATTTTATTTACAACTGAAACTTGGTAGTTCAACCTTCAACAAGTTGCTTAACCTCTCTCTAAATCCCAAGTTCTTCTTTTATATGGAACGGGTATAGTAATAATATCTGCCTCATGGTGTCATGTGGCATGCAGGTAGGCCACACACACACTATAAGACTATAAATTTCCAATTTACCAAGGAATAATAATAACCCAGAGGAAGAAAGGTGGCCATGCAGAACAAGACCAAAGGTAACCTTAGCATAGTTTTCCTTTCCCTCAAAATTGACTCATGAGGTGTGCATTCACAGTTGATATTGTCTGCCCATTATAAAGTCTTAACATTTCTTGCTCTGTCCTTTTACACTTGGGGTATGCATCACTTTTCAAAAGATTTGAAGTACTTTCTGTTCTTCCATTCAAGAGAATATTTATAAACATCAAGTACTGGTTCTTGAACCAAATTCAGCATCAGTGAGTCCACATTCTCTCCTGAAGAAAAAAGCATAATTTCCAGTGTTTCAGACTGGTGTATGTTCCTCTGCTGTCTATCTTCCCACAGATTCATTTCCTCATATCATCTCAGAGTTGTGAGGTTTAATTGTGTGTCATGCCTGGGCATGAAACCAAGAACTGAGTGAATGGTGGATGTTACTGTAATTATCATTAAGGTGGAACCAATTAAATATTAGTTAATATTTAATGTCTAAAGGTACTATTTAGCTTGCTCACAATTCTTTCTGTTCATGTTTTCTAAAAAGCAGACTCCCAAAGAGGATTGAGTGTATGAGATTTATTATAAGAAATAACTGTGGGGGAACCTTGAGGGGGCAGGTTAGAAGAGCCACCAGACCACAGTGCATATCTGACCCTTGTGAAGTGGAGAGGGAAGGAAGAAAGGTTAGGTAGAAATGTCTTAGACTGCAGCTCAGTTCTAAGAAAGGTCAGCTAGGCCTCTGGGGAGACTTTAAGCCAAAGTAACCCATCAGAGAAATCCTGTGTCTCCTGGGAATGGGCCTCAACAGTATCTGTGTCCACTCAGTTGCTCTCTGGAAGTAGCCTGTGGGAGGGCATGGGCCCCAGCAGATTGAGGTGATGGATTCCAGTGCCAAGCATCTGGGGACATTGGTCAGTTACACTTTCCATAGCTGGGGATCTGAGAGACATTCTCACAGCTGTCATGCCTGCTTAAACATTAAGAGAAACATGCATATTGATCTTTTAAAAATATATGCTTAATACATGAAACCCAGCAGCCTGGTATATTAGTACTTCTTATTAGAAATAATTAAAGAAAACAATTTTAAGTTTATTTATTTTTTTAGAGAGAGAGACAGCATGAGCAGGGTAGGAATAGAGAGAGAGGGAGAGAGAGAATCCCAAGCAGGCTCCTCACTGTCAGTGCAGAGTCTGATTCAGGGCTCAAATTCACATACCCTGAGATCATGACCTGAACCAAAATCAAGAATTGGATGCACAACCGACTGAGCCACCCAGGTGCCCCCAGAAGTAATTTTTTTAACTACAATTTAATGTTTTTAGTTGTAACAATAGAAGGATGTAGTAAACGTACATCCTTCTATTGTTACAACTAACTTTTTATATACTTTAGGTGAACTTTTGTCTCCTAGGTATCAAATGTTCTTGAAACCAGTGTTATTTTCTGCAGTGAATGGCCTATCAGTGGTTCTCAAACTTTAGGTGCATCAGAGTGCTTATTAAAGCACAGATAGTTGGGCACCAGAGTTTCTCACTCAGTAGGTCTGGGGTAGGATCAGAGAAGTGGCATTTCTGAAGTTCCCAGATGCTGCTGCTGGTCCTGTGATTGCATTTTCAGGACCACTTTTCTATACCCATTGTGATTTCTTTCCTCAATATATGGAGAGGAGTCTACTACTTTCCAAGGAGTCCTGATTCCATGTAGTAAAGAATTATATAAAAGTTCAACCAGTAGATCCTAGAATGTACATAAGAACTGGTGGTAGGCAAATGTGCTTTCTACCTCTTTCTAAGTGAGCTACCCTTGATAGTGACAGAGTTGGGAGAGACAGAGAATAACAGTGGAATAGGAGAACCCTAGGCTCACCTTGTTCCATGAATAGAACTAGATAACTATCAAAACATCCTAAATACCCCAGAAATCGACCTGAAGACTGACAGAACAGACTCTACAACTAAAGGGAGAGAAGAGGCCACATTGAAAAAGATAGGAAGTGTGGAGACATGGTTTAGTGGAGAAATGGATCCTGGCTGCTGTGAAGGGGAAGGAGCGTGGTCATGGAGAAGGGCAACTGAGAGAGGAGCATATAGGGGAATGCACAAGGAGAACATTTCCCCAAAGCCATTGGCTTGGAAAATGAGAAGGGCTGACTTTCATGAGTTCTTGCAACCAATGGGGCTTAAAGCCTGGAGTCTTGAAGGTCAACAGGCTTCACTAGGATAGAGCCTAGAGGGTACTGCCCTGCTCCTTGAGAGAAGGCAGGTAAACAACCTGGGGCATACAGCATGGCAACAGCAATCTGAAGAGAGACTGGGCCACAAAATTGGGAGATCATTTGCTCTTCTTAGAGCATGTCCCCGAGAGACAGCATTCACGGAGATACATCTCCAGGAACAAAGGAACTGGTCAGTGCCATTTCTCTCTCCACAGCATAAACACAGTCACCTGTGGAAGCAGTGCAGCATGGATACTGGCTGCCTAACTTATATTAAGCACCCCCTGTGCTCCAGTGGAACTGCTTTTCTCAATCACACTTCAGTCCCAGTGTGGCAGGGCACTCCCCCAGAAGACCATCACAAACCTCTGCCCACACCGTGTCTCCTAAGCAGAGAGTGCTGCAGGGCCTCAGTTCTGGTGGAAGTAGTGACAGGTCTCATTTCACAAGCAGACTAAAACTTGCCACATCAGATCAGGGACCAAACATTGTGCATAGAAGTCAAGCAGAGCCCTGCAGATGACTCACTGAAAGACAGGGCAGCCAAAACACAACAGCACAGTGCATGCACACACACTGGAAGCACTCCCTGAAGCACCAGGACCTGAGTGCCATGTGATGTCTTCTTTATAAGACCATTAGTTTCAGGAACAGAAGACTTAACTGGCTTTAATAGCACACAAAAGGAGGCAGAGACTTAGAAAAAAATGAGAAGACAAGGAATTTATCCCAAACAAAAGAACAAGATAAGGTCACGGCCAGAGATCTAAGTGAGATAGATATAAATAACATGCCTGATGGAGAATTTAAAGCAACAATCATAAGGATACTCACTGGGCTTGAGAAAAGAAGACATCAGTGAGACCCATCCCACAGAGACAAAAGAGTTAAAAAAAAAAAGAATCAGATGAAGAGTGTGATAAATGAGATTAGAAACACACTGGACAACAGGCTGGAAGACTGAGAGGGACAAATCAGTGACCTAGAAGACAAAGTAATGGAAAGTAATGAAGCTGAACAAAAGAAAGAAGAGTTATACAACATGATAATAGACTTGGGGAGCTCAGTGACTCCATCAGATATAATAACATTCCCATTATAGAAGTCCCAGAAGAAGAAAAGAGACAAAAGGGGGCAAAAAATGTATTTGAAGAAATAATGGCTGAAAACTTACCTAATCTGGGGAAGGAAACAGGCATCTAGATCCAGAGGCACAAAGAACTCCCATCAAAACCAACCAAAGCAGGCCTAATCCAAGACATACTGTAATTAAATTGCAAAATATAATGATAAAGAAAAGATATTGAAGGCAGCAAGACAAAAGTCCTTAACTTGCAAGGAAAAACCCATAAGGCTAGCAGAAGATTTTTCAACAGAAATTTGGCAAGCTAGAAGCGAGTGCATGATATCTTCAAAGTGCCGAACAGGAGGAGCACCTGGGTGGCTCTGTCGGGTAAGCATCCAACTTCAGCCCAGGTCATGATCTTGCAGTTCAGGAGTTCAAGCCCTGCATCAGGCTCTGTGCTGACAGCTGAGAGCCTGGAGCCTGCTTTGGATTCTGTGTTTTCCACTCTCTCTGCCCTCCCCCCACTTGCACTCTGTCTCTCTCTTTCAAAAATAAATAAGCATTTAAAAATTTTTTAAAAAATTGCTAAGTGCTGAACAGGAAAAATCTGCAGCCAAGAATACTCTGTCCAGCAAGTCTATCATTTAAAATAGAAGGAGAGATAGAAAATTTCCCAAACAAAACTAAAGGAGTTCGTGACAACTAAGCCAGCCCAGTGAGAAATATTAAAAGGACTCTTTGAATGGAAAGGAGAAACCAAAAGTGACAGTACAAAGACAGGAAACACAAAAACAGTAAAAATGAACATTTCTGTAAAAAAATCAGTCAAGGAACTCACAAAAAAAGGATATAAGATATAATAACATATACCTAAAACTTGGGGAGGAGAGGAGAAAAGAATGGGTTAAAATTTAATCAACCATCAACTTAATATAGACTGCTATTTGCAAAAGAGGTTTTATACAAACCTAATGGTAACAGTATATCAAATACCACTAATAAACATGCAAAGAATAAAGAAATCCAAATATATCACTAAAGAAAATCAGCAAAACATGAAAGAGGGAAAGACAAGAAAGAATCAGAAAATCTCCAGAAACAATTACAAAACAAGTAATAAAATGACAATAAATAACACAACTATCATAAATTACTGTGAATGTAAATGGACTAAATGCTCCAATCAAAAGACATAGGATGTTATGGGGCGCCTGGGTGGCTAAGTCAGGTAAGCATCCAACTCTTGATTTCAGCTCAAGTCATAATCTCACAGTTTGTGGGATCTAGCTCCACATCAGCCTCTATGTTAACAGCGTGGAGTGTACTTGGGATTCTTCTCTCCCTCTCTGCCCCTCCCCTGCTTGCATGTGTGCACTCTCTCAAAATAAACATTAAGAAAAAAAAGACATAGGATGTCAGAATGGATAAAAAAGCAAGACCCATCTATATGCTGCATATAAGAGACTCATTTTAGACCTCAACATATCTGCAGATTGCAAGTGAGGGGATGGAGAAACACTTATCATGCAAATGGGTGTCAAAAGAAAGAGTAGCAATACTTTTATCAGACAAACTAGACTTTATTTATAATTTTTTAAAATGTTTATTTTTGAGAAATAGAGCTACAGCGTGAGTGGGGCTGGGGTGGACAGAGAGGGAGAAACAGAATCCGAAGCAGACTCCAGGGTCTGAGCTGTCAGCAGAGAGCCCAATGCAGGGCTTGAATTCCTGAACCACGAGATCATGACCTGAGCTGAAGTCAGACACTTAACTAAGACACCCAGGCACCCCTAGGCAAACTAGACTTTAAAACAAAGACTGTAACAAGAGACAAAGAAGGACCCTATATAATAATAAAGGGGACAATCCAATAAGATTTAACAATTATAAATATTTGTGCACCCAGCATGGGAGCACACAAATATATATAACAATTAATAGCAAATATAGAGGAACTAATCGATAATAACACAATAATAGTAGGGGACTTTAACACTCCACTTACATCAATGGATCATCAAAAAAATTTTTAATGTGAGGGAGGAAGACAGGGAATCTGAGTGGGCTCTGTGCTGCCAGTACAAAGCCTGATGTAGGGCCCAAACCCATTAGCCCTAAGATCATGACCTGAGCCAAAGTGAGACACTCAGCCAACCTAGCCATCCAGGCACCCCAAAGGACAGATCATCTAAACAAAAAGTCAAAAAGGAAACAATGGCTTAGAATGACCAGATGGACTTAACAGATATATTCAGAATATTCCATCCTGAAATAGCAGAATACATATTCTTTCAAGTGCACATGGCACATTCTCCAGAATACAGAATATATTAGGTCACAAAATGGGCCTCAACATATACAAGAAGACTGAAGTCTTACCACGTACCTTTTCTGATCACAATGCTGTGAAACTAGAAGTCAGCACAAGAAAAAATTTGGAAAGACAACAAATACATGGAGATTAAATAACATGCTACTAAACAATGAATTGGTCAACCAGGAAATAAAAGAAATAAAAAAAGCACATGGAAACAAATCAAATTGGAAACAAAATGGTGTAAAACTTTGGGATGCAGCAAAAGTGGTCCTAAGAGGAAAGTATATAATAATCCAGGTGTACCTCAAGAAGCAAGAAAAACCTTAAATAACCTAACCTTACACCTAGCGGAAGCTAGAAAAAAGAACAATAAATGAAGCCTAAAGCCAGCATAAGGAAAGAAATAATAAAGATTAGAGCAGAAATAAATGATGTAGAAACTAAAAAAAAAACACAAAAAACAAAAACAATGGAACAGAGCAATGAAAGCAAGAGCTGATTCTGTGAGAAAAATAAATAAAATTTATAAACCTTCAGCCAAAGTTACCAAAAAGAAAAGAGAAAGGGCCCAAATAAGTGAAATCACACATGAGAGAGGGGAAATAACAACTAACACCAGAGAAATACAAACAATTATAAGAGAATATTATGAAAAACTATATGCCATCAAATTGGACAAGCTAGAAGAAATGGTTAAATTGTTAGAAACATATAAATTACCAAAACTGAAACAGGAAGAAATAGAAAACTTGAACAAACTGATAACCAGCGAAGAAACTGAACCAGCAATTTAAAGATTCCCAACCAACAAAAGTCCAGGACCAGATGGCTTCACAGGCAAATTCTAGAAAGTATTTAAAGAGGACTTATGGCCTAGTCTTGTCAAACTATTTCAGAAAAATAGAAAAGGAAGGAAAACTTCTAAGTTCATTCTATGAGGCCAACATTCTTTTGATACCAAAACCAGATAAAGATTCCACTAAAAAAGAGAACTATAGGCCAATATCCCTGATCAACATGGATGCAAAAATTCTCAATAAAATACTAGCTAACTGAATTCAACAAAACATTAAAAAAATTATTCACCATGATCAAGTGGGAACTATTCCTGGGTTGTAAGGATAGTATTTGCAAATCAATCAATATGATACATCACATCAATAAGAGAAGGGATACGAACCATATGGTTGTTTCAATAGATGCAGAAAAAGCATTTGAGAAAGAACAACATCCATTCGTGATAAAAATGCTCAACAAAGTAGGCTTAGAGGAAACATACCTCATAATAAAGGCCACATATGAAAAACCCACAGCTAACATCCTCTTCCATGGGGAAAAACTGAGAGCCTTTCCCCCAAAAGTCGGGAGCAAGACAAGGATGTCTACTCTCAAACTTTTTTTTTTTTTAATTTTTTCAATGTTTATGTTTGAGAGACAGAGACAGAGCTTGAGTAGGAAAGGGGCAGAGAGGGAGGGAGACACAATCCAAAGCAGGCTCCAGGCTCTGAGCTGTCAGCACAGAGCCTGATGTGGGGCTCAAACCCACAAACTATGAGATCATGACCTGAGCTGAAGTGGACACTTAACCAACTGAGCCACCCAGGTGCCCCTACTCTCACCACTTTTATTCAACATAGTACTGGAAATCCTAGTCACAAAAATCAGACAATAGAAAGAAATAAAAGGCATTTAAATCAATAAGGAAAGAGTAAACGTTCCATTATTTGCAGATGACAAGGTACTATGTATAGAAAATCTGAAAGACTCCAAAAAATTGCTAGAAATGATACACGAATTCAGTAAAGTTGCCAGATATAAAATCAATGTACAGAAATTGGTCACATTTCTGTACACCAATAATGAAGCAGAAGAGAAATTAAGGAATCAATACCATTTACAATTGCACCAAAATCCTAGATACCTAGGAATAAACCCAAGAGATGAAACACCTGTACTCTGGAAGCTATAGAACACTTCAGAAAGACATTGAAAATGACACAAAGAAATGGAACATTCCATGCACATGGATTGGAAGAACAAATATTGTTAAAATGTCCATACTCCCCAAAGGAATCTACACATTTAATGCAATCTGTATCAAAATACCACCACCAATTTCACAGAGCTAGAACAAACAATCCTAAAATTCGTGTGGAACCACAAGAGACCCTGAATAGCCAACCTTGAAATAGAACAGCAAAGCTGGTGGCATCACAATTCTGGACTTCAAGCTATATTACAAAGCTGTAATCATCAAGACAGTATGGTGCTGGCACAAAAAAATACACATAGATCAATGGAACAGAATTGAAAACCCAGAAATGAACCCACGATTATATGATTAATTAATCTTCAACAAAGCAGGAAAAAATGCCCAGTGGGAAAAAGACAGTGTCTTCAACCAGTGGTGTTGGGAAAACTTGGATAGCCACATGCAAAAGAATGAAGCTTGACAACTTTCTTACACCATATGCAAAAATAAATTCAAAATGGATTAAAGACCTAAATGTGAGACCTGAAACCATAAGCATCCTAGAAGACAGCACAGGCAGTAACTTCTTTGACATCTGCTGCTGCACCTTTTTTTTTTTAATTTGAGAGAGAGAGTGTGTGTGAGAGTGCATGGGGGAGGGGCAGAGGGAAAAGGAGAGAGAGAATCTTAAGCAGGCTCCACGCCCAGTACAGAGCCCAACGTGGGGCTCAATCTCACAACCGTGAGATCACAACCTGAGTCTAAATCAAGAGTCAGATACTAGGGGCGCCTGGGTGGCTTGGTCAGTTAAGTGTCTGACTTCCACTCAGGTCATGATTTCATGGTCTGTGGGTTCGAGACCTGCATTGGGCTCTGTGCTGACAGCTCAGAGCCTGGAGCCTGCTTCAGATTCTGTGTCTCCCTCTCTCTCTGCCCCTCCCCAGCTGTGCTCTCTCCCTCTCAATAATAAATAAATAAACTTAAAAAAAATATTTATAAAAAAAAAGAGTCGACACTTAACCAACTGACCCATCCAAGCACCCTGCAACTTCTTTCTTGATGTCTCCTGAGGGTAGGGAAACAAAACAAAAAATAAACTCTTGGGACTACATTAAAATAAAAAGCTTCTGCACAATGAAGGAAACAATCAAAACTAAAGGCAACTTATAGAATGGAAGAAGATATTTGCAAATGACATCCAATAAAGGGTTAATATCCAAAATATATAAAGCATTTATAAAATCCAACACCTAATAATCCAATGAAAAAATGGGCAGAAGACATACAGATGGCTGATAGACACATGAAAAGATGTTCAACGTCACTTATCAGGCAAATCAAAACTACAATGACACATCACCTCATACCTGTCAGAATGGCTAAAATAAAAAACAATAGATGTTGGTGAGGATGTGGAGAAATGGGAACTTTGGCGGGAAGGCAAACTGGTATAGCCACTGTGGAAAATAGTATGCAGGTTTCTCAAAAAGTTAAAAATAGAACTACCCTGTGATCCTTCAATCATACTACTCTAAGTATTTACCCAAAGAGTACAAAATCACTAAATCAAAAGGATATGTTCACCTTGATGTTTATAGCAACATTATCTACATTAGCCAAATTATGGAAACAGTGTTCCATTGATTGATGAATGGATGAAGAAGATGTGGTATATATGTATTTATGTGTATACATAAACACAACGGAATATTACTTAGCCATAAAAAAGAATGAAACCTTGCCATTTGCAGTGACATTGATGGAGCTAGAGAATATAATGCTAAGTGAAATAAGTCAGAGAAAGACAAATACCATATTATTTCATTCATATGTGGAATTTCAGAAACAAGCAAAACAAAAGAGAGAGAGAGAGAGAGAGGCAAACCAAGAAACAAACTCTTAACTATAGAGAACAAACTGATTGTTACCAGAGGGGAGGTTCCTGGAGGGATGGGCAAAAGAGGTGATGGGGATTAAGGGGTGCAGTTGTCATGACGAGCACTGAGTCATGTATTCAAGTGTTGAATCACTATATTGCACACCTGAAACTAATATTATACTGTGGTTAACTAATTGGAATTTAAATAAAAACTTTAAAAAGTGACAGAGTTGGAAAATATATGTTTTATTTAAGGCGATGAATTGTTGATGATGTTTCCAGTTTTATATACAGTGTTATTGGACCTACTTTTTTTGAAAGCATGAGGTGTTCTCATCCATTAAGATTTTTACCACATTTACAACTATCATTAGACTAATTAAACCATCTCATCATGAGTCATCTTAACAAAATTTGAGATTCCATCATGACTTATGTTTTTATTTATTACATATTTGTAGGTCTGCACTGAATTTGTAGAGCTGACAGTAAGATCACCTTCTAGCATCTCCAAAGTATCTTTAGCACTTAGTTTGTGTTCTAAAGCATTAAGTTGTAATTTTGTACTTCAGCTCCTAAGTAGATATTAAAATTATTCATGAAATACTTTTTAAAGGATCTGTTTGGAGGTTATGATTGTGATTTTTTTTTTAGTAATTGATATTTTAATGTTATAGGGATCAAATGTCTTTCCTTCTTTGGTCAAAAATTGGAAGTTTCCTGGCTGTTGGAACTGTTAAAGGAAATTTGCTTATTTATAATCGTCAGACATCTCGAAAGATTCCTGTGCTGGGTAGGTTATAGCTGGAAACACTGCTAAATACTTGAGATGCTTTACATAAATGTAATATATTTTACTGCCTTAGACTTTTCTGATATTGCAAGGGAAATTGTGTAGTTGTGAGGCTCCCCTGGTCAAGCCTTATATCTTAGCTAAACTTCAAGATCCATCTACACTATCTCCTAAGAATTACCCAGGCTATATAGAATGAATGTCTCTCTAAGGTCCACCTGTGCCTTTGGACACCAGGACATTAATAGGATGGCTTCCATTTGTCCCTTTCTCACCCAGATTGAGAACTGTGGACATGGAATAGCTCACGTTCATATCAACACATCAGTAGATGGACTAAAACATTTGGTGACTGTTTGGTGAGAATATAAATAGATATTAATTCTAACCTCTTACTCTCTCCAAACATCAAGTTAGCCTTTGTAGGCACTCAGAGTTACATTTGCCTCAGGGTATATGACTAGAGTGTGTCAGTCCTTGTTTGACATTCTTGGTTCAGGCTCTTTGATTCCCACAATCTCTGGTCACTTAGCATCTGCCTTCTGAATACCCAAGAAGAAACAGATCTATGCTTAACTATTGTAACATCATGCTGGTGAATGGTGAAACTAGTAGGCTTAATTATACCCAGGTGGCCAGAAGAATTATAATTTACTGCTAAGGAAGAAATTATAATCTGGAGATAAGAGTGCCCACGGAATACTTGAGAAAGTACCTTTCAATTGAGGACACTTAATTATTTCATTTTTTTCACATATATGTCTATGTTTAATATTAATATTTTTAGTACTCCAGCTAAAAGGTAATGTTATTGATCCATTTGAAAAACTAAACAAACTATTTTGAGTTATAAAAAACAACTTTCACCATGCAAATTGTCTATTTGACTTCAGTTAGGCATTTTTTGTATCCCAGTTCATCTGTAAGAATATCCTGCCAATTAATTTACAGGCCCCAGAAATTTTGACACTTGATATATAAGAAAATAATTCATCAAAGCATGATTATTTTGTGTCAGGCATTTGTCATATGTTCATGATTTTATATGTGATCTTCGTATTTAATATGAATACTGAGTCTGTTCTCAGTCATTTATTAACTGTGAAAAATGGGCCTAAGGAGATTCAAGTTAATTTTGTATCTTTAGCTAAATATATAATAGCTGCCTCTTTCAGAGTTGGCTATGATTTGTGACTGCCTTTTTTCCTTTTAAATAACTCACTTTCCTAAATCCAAGCTTTTCCACTCCAGGTAGCTGCCGCATGGTAGCATGATCTGTCAACATTTCACAGTAACTAAATCTGTTACCACGTTTCATCTCACACTGATTTATTTCCTCAACTAGACTAGACACGGGCAGTTTTCTCATTGCATGGTTCTTATATACATGAAATTCATTTACTACAGTTTAATTAAATGTTGTAAGCCTCTCAATAACATGGTTCAGACCCCAGTTACCATACTAGAGCATCTGTGAGTCAGTATTAATTACATAAGTCAGTACATGTAAAGTGCCCAGAACACTTTAAGTAGGCACATAAAACATGTTAACTGTTCTTGATGTTAAGGCCAACCTGAGTTCTGAGCACTACAAGCAAAGAGGCCTTGAGGTGTACAGGAAGGAGGAGGGAGAGATGTTCTTCTCCCTTTCTCGGGTATAGAAAGGAGTTTGTCTTTGAGATTTTCCCACCTCTCTTTGTGCACTCTTTTTTCCCTCCTAATGCCCATCTCTCTGGGCCCAGTTCCAATGTAGCACCCAAGTCCCTTAATTTCTAATCAGAAAACTCTACTACATCTCAGTGTCTCTCTGAATGCTCCCTTCACTTTTGTGCTCTGGCCTCCTGATTGGCAATGTCATCTGTATCCTGACGACTCCCATGTTTATCTCTTCCAATTTGTAGACTCCTATATCCAACTGCTTACTCAGCATCTCTGATGAGATATCTAATAAATACTTCAAATTTAATATCTTTAAAACCCTTTGGACACACAGCTGTCCCTCTCACCATTGGTGACATCTCATCATTTTAGATCTTCAGGCTAACCCTTAGTCTTGACTCTTCCTCTTTCTCATACCCTCCATATCTAATTTGCCAGAAAAGCTTACAGGATTATCTTCAGATATCTCCATAATCCAGCCTCTTCTCACCACCTGTCCTGTTCTGCTATGTGTGAGCCTCAAACATCTTCCATGGAATTTCTGCAATCTCTTAACTTGTTTCCCTGCTTCAACTCTTGCCCCACTATCGAATATTCTCAACTAGGGGCCAGAGTGAGCCTTCTTCTCAGACCTTTCCAGTGGTCCTCCATCTGACCCAGAGTCAAAGCCAGAGTCCTCACAATGGCCAGCCAAGGCCTGCATGACCTGGTGCTTGCAAACTCTCTGATTTCATCTCATACTCTTCTCACTTCCTCTGCTCCAGCCACACTGTCCTCCTTGCTGAGCCTCTAACACACCTGGCACACTCCTGCCTCAGATTGTACTCACTTAATAACTACTTACTTAGAACTTATTTCCTGCATAGGTACTGTATTAAGTTCTGTAAGGGGTGGAAAGAATGGTGTGGTCTCTGCTCTCAAAAGCAGCCAAAATAGCTAAACTTATATGGCACCTTCTTTATGCCTGGCACTCTTCTAAGTGCTTGAACTCATTTGATCCTCAGCTCTGTGAGATTGGCCCTACTGTTATCCCCAATTTATGGGTATGCAACTAAGGAATAGAAATGTTAAGTAGCTCACAGTAAGTGGTGGAGCCAAGTTTCAAATCTAGGCAGTCTGGCTCCAGAGTATGTATACTTAACCATTCTATTTCTCATTGTAGAATTAATCTTGAGACTCAAGGATTTATGCTAGGACCTTCAATAAATCTCACAGTGTCAAGTATGTAATTCTCTGCTTCCCCAAATACAGTTTTTGCACTGGCTAGATTCCTCAGCAAAAAAGTTTCCTGATACATAGTGGTTCTATCTAATATCCCTTACTAGTTAAGTGACTCAGTTCTTAACACAAGTCTCACTAGGACACATTCAGATTTGCACCTCAGTATTATCACAAATCTAATGGCCCTCGAATTTTTCATGAATAGTCAAAACTGTGAATGTTGAATCTGTTTATACCAAGGGTCTACCACCCTGTAAAGCTGAGTATAGTAAAGATAACTCGAGTGCCGTGGGGTTTGCCTCTCTTAGAGACATCGTTACAGGGTTAGCTACATGGTAAGCAAACAAACTTATCAAGTAGCAGAATATCCACCTAAACAGTTAAAAAAAAAAAAAAAGCATTATTGCTCTTCTATGCTGTTATATTGATTTGTAACTTGGTAATAAACTTTTAAATAAGGTTGCTTAGACACTAACTGCTTTGATGAGGTTTAACATTCTTTGTTTAATATCCATGTCATATTACCTAAATGTTCAGATTAGACATCACAGATCTTTTAATTTTTTTTGAGAAACCCATGTGTCTGTACAAAAATCATCTCTTTTTCAGGAAAACATACTAAGAGAATCACATGTGGATGTTGGAATGCAGAAAATCTGCTTGCTTTAGGTGGTGAAGATAAAATGATTACAGTTAGCAATCAGGAAGGTGACACGATAAGACAGGTAATACAGTAACATCCTTGGTCCAATATATTCAGAATTTCCCTGAAATGAAGTTTGTCTACCAAGCTAATCTGTACAATTTTTAAATCTCTACGTGAGATATGCATACAATAACTTCATATTCTAAACAACAAAAGCTTTTCTTTTTATGTATTAGTACACTTTTCTTCATAGGACTACTTTATCCAAATATTTTCCTTTGTACATTTTCCATTATCGAGTATTAGCATGGGTTATCGGCTCTGTGGTTATACTCCGTCTGTCCATTTGTGAGATAACCCTTACTTTATATATGTATGTTTATAATATAAATGTGAATAACTAAACTTGGATTCTGGTCTGCCTGATATGTTAATTTAACTTTAACTGATATGTTAAATTGCTTCCAAACTGACCCTAATTAAATTTTAAATTTAATTTTAGGATTAAAGTTAACCGCTGTTCAAATTTCACAAATTGATTTGTGAAATCACAAATTTGTGATTCCACAAATTTGATCTAATCAAATTGATTAGATCCTCAGTGGCTCCTCCTTAAGGGAATTTGTATTACCAAGAGCTACTACATAATCTCACCAGTGGGTAAATTATACTTTGGACCACTTGGCCTATGATTTAGTATTGCTGGGGCAATATTAACTAGCAAATTCTTTAAATGCCCACCAGGTATGTGGCACTGTGCTATGTACTTTAGAAGAAATATGAAATATGACCCTATGTTCTCTATTGCTACATAACAAATTGCTCTCAAAACCTAGCAGTTTAAAACAATATACATTTATTGTTTTATAGTTTTTGTGGGTGAGCAATGCAGGTGCACCTAGCTGCATTAAGGTCTTAAAAGGCTGCATTTTATTGGTCAAGGTTGGAGTCTCATCTGAAGGCTTGACTGGGAAAAAAATCTGTTTCCACTCTCAGTCACATGGTTGTTGACAAGAGTTCAGTTCCTTACAGGTAGTTAGGCTCAGAGCCTCAGTTCCTCTCTGGCCATTGATTAGAAACCTACCTAATTACCATGCACATGGATCTCTCTGTAGAGTGCCTCATAACATAGCAGGTGGTAATAGATTGTGAGCAGCCATTTGAAACTTAAGCCACAATCTCTTAATAAATAACCTGATCTCAAAATCATTTTTGCCATATTCTGTTATGTAGAAGTAAGTCCCTGGGTCCAGCCCACACTTCAAGGGGTAGGGATGGGGATTACACAAAGAAACCAGGAGGTGGGGATCATTGTGGATCATCTTAAAAGCTGTGAACCATGGGACCCTACTCTCAAGAAGACAGAACTAATTACGATAAAATACAGCCTTATGCAATTGCCAGTTTTGTGGTATAGCTTACAAGTCTTATATATGTGAGATGGAGAAGATCAAGGAAAGCTGAATTAGGAATCTTTAAAAGACAGATGATCTGAATAAATCAAGGTATAGGATGAACTTGTAACAGAGAGATCCAAAATTACAAGGGCTTCATTAAAAATAGACCTACCCTATGACCCAGCAATAGCACTGCTAGGAATTTACCCAAGGGATACAGGAGTACTGATGCATAGGGGCACTTGTACCCCAATGTTTATAGCAGCACTCTCAACAATAGCCAAATTATGGAAAGAGCCTAAATATCCATCAACTGATGAATGGGTAAAGAAATTGTGGTTTATATACACAATGGAGTACTACGTGGCAATGAGAAAGAATGAAATATGGCCCTTTGTAGCAACGTGGATGGAACTAGAGAGTGTGATGCTAAGTGAAATAAGCCATACAGAGAAGGACAGATGCCATATGTTTTCACTCTTGTGTGGATCCTGAGAAACTTAACAGAAACCCATGTGGGAGGGGAAGGAAAAAAAAAGAGGTTAGAGTGGGAGAGAGCCAAAGCATAAGAGACTCTTAAAAACTGAGAACAAACTGAGGGTTGATGGGGGGTGGGAGGGAGGGGAGGGTGGGTGATGGGTATTGAGGAGGGCACCTTTTGGGATGAGCACTGGGTGTTGTATGGAAACCAATTTGACAATAAATTTCATATATTGAAAAAAAAAAACAAAATTACAAGGGCTCTAAGAATATGGTAGTTTGGATGGTTTTTCTTCTTTTTCTTTCTCATATAACAGAGAGAGGTAGGCAGATCATCTCTGCATGTCTGCTTCACAAGGCTGTACATAGTCCCAGGTTCCTTGCTTCCATCTTACTGCTCTGCTATTTGCTAGGATGTTTTGTCTTCATATGCATAGTTAACAGCACCAGATCTGTATTTCCACCCCAGGGAAGGGAGAAAGAGAAGTGGAGTGCAAGAAACATTTAAAGGACCTATTCTGGAAGATGCATTTATTATTTCCATTCATATCACTAGAACCTAATCATATAGTCACGCCATACTGCTGCCAGGGAAGCTACAAATTTAGTCTCTGTAGATCATCGATCGTGTGCCCCACTGAAACTTGTTTTAGTGGATACCATAAGACATTTAGCAGTCTGTCATTCAACCCACGCAAAGCAGCAAGAACAAAGATAAGAAGAAAAACTTGAAGCTTGTTTATGGCTCGTTCAAGATTGGCTTGACTGAAGATGTGGGCTTTGATTGAAAATTTATAGAAAATAAGGCTGAAGAAGAAAGTTCGTTCCTGTATCTGGAAAGCTCTGAAAGTTAAGCAGAAGTAACTCAACCATGTTGAGCAGAACCATAGCATGATTAAAGTGGTTCTTAAGAAAGATTAACTAGTGTAAAAGATATTTCCTAGAAACCTAAAATTTTGAGCATTCTATTTTGGTACCCTTTTGAATTAGAATGATAATACAGTTCAAATGCTTTAGCTCCACACTTTTGTATCCATATCAGACATCAACACTGAATGAAGACATGGTCTTACAATGTTTTGCTACATAGCATCCCAGGAAGTCGCTATATTCAGCCATTATCTGCATACATTTCCCATTTCTGATCTTTAAGATATATGCTTCCAGAATCAGACATACTACTTAAGTTGTCCTGTGGTAAGCAAAGCATACATTAAAAGCATTGCTTTATTTGGTACTGTCTCTGAATTATTTTGACTTTATTCTGAAGATCACTCTAGTGTTACTTGTGTACTTTTATTTTTCTTTGTCCTGTTAAGGACTTGTCTTATTTCTTGAATCTGAAAATTGCTGTCTTTCATCAATTCTGGAAAATTCTTAGTCATTATCTCTTGGGTATTACCTCTTGCTCTTTCTATTCTGTCCTTCTGCAGTGTCAGTTAGACATATGTAGGACCTCCTATCTCTTTAACTCTCTTTCGTAATATCTTTTTGTCACTACAACTTCTGGATAATTTCATCAAATCAGTTCACTTACTCTTGAAATTTGGTCAAATTTGAGTTTTTTTATTTTAGTGATTCTTTTCATTTTTAATAAGTACTTTAGAGCAAAATAGGCATTAATAGGATTAAGAGGTACAAATTTCCAGTTGCAAAATAAGTCATGGAGGTATGATATATAGCATAGGGAATATAGTCAGTAATATCGTAATAATTTTGTATGGTGAGATAGTACTAGACTTATGGGGATAATTTTGTAAAATATATAAATATTGAACTACTATGATGTTTACCTAGAAGTAATAGGATATTGTATGTCAAGTATACAGTTGATCCCTCAACAACATGGGTTTGAACGGTGCAGATTTACTTATATGCGGATTTTTTTTCAATAAATATAGTACAGCACCATAAATGTATTTTCTCTTATGACTTTCTTTTTTTCTTTTTTTGGAGATAAAGTGAATGGGGAAGAGGGACAGAGGGAGAGAGAGAGAATCTCAAGCAGGTTCCATGCTCAGCGTGGAGCCTGACGTGAGTCTCAATCCCCCGACCCTGGGATCGTGACCTGAGCTGAAATCAAGAGTCAGATGCTCAACTGACTGAGCCACCCAGGCACCCCATGATTTTCTTAATAACGTTTTCTTTTCTCCAGTTTATTTTATTGTAAGAATACAGTATTTAATATACATAACATGCAAACCATGTATTAATTGTTTATGTTATTAGTAAGGCTTCCAGTCAGCAGTAGGCTATTAGTAGTTAAGTTTTGGGGAATCAACATTTTATGCCAATTTTGAACTGTGCAGGGGCTCGGCTACCCTGACCTCCATGTTATTCAAGGGTCAGCTGTATTTTTAATTAAAAAAGAAAAGTACTTTGTAGTTCTCTTAAAAATCTGACAGGATTTTTTTTTTTTTTTAAGTCTCTTGTCAGGGTGCCTAGGTGGCCCAGTTGGTTGAGCATCTAACTCTTAATTTCAGTTCAGGTCGTGATCCCAGAGTTGTGGGATCAAGCCTTGCATCAAGCTCTACACTGAGCATTGGAGCCTGCTTACGATGCTATCCCTCTCCCTCTGCCCCTCTCCACCACTCTCTCTCTCTCTCTCTAAAATTATAAAGAAAAAGTCTCTTGTCATACTTATGAGTCTTTTTATGTGTTTAGTCATTTTAAAGCATTACTTTATGATCTCTCTCTGAGAATTCTGTTATTTTTAGATCTGCTGACTTTTGCTCTTGATGCATTATTTCTTTGTGACTTTTCTCATTTTGAATTGCGAGCTCATCTTCAGCAGGGCTTGTCTGTGGAAATTTTTTTGCAGCTTTGGAAGAGGCTTTGGATTTGCTTTTGATAAACACTCCAAGGAGTTTCTAGACCACTCAAAGTATAAATTTGAACTTCAGATCATAATGAGGATAGGAAGGAACGTTTGATTTGAAAAGAATGTTTTCGGCATTTCTTCTGACTCAAAGCTCAGCCCAAATCAAATGGGCTTCTTTATTATCTCCTTACCAACTGCTCTGGATAGTTGCACACATACTTTGGTTTATGGTTTGATCTTTGCTTATTGTCCCTGGAAATTTTCCTTACCTTCTTTCAAGCTTAATGTATCTATTTGATAAGATATGTGTTCCGTTTCATCCAGAATTTCTAGAGGTTTATCACGGTGGGATTTTCAGGTATAACAGAAGTGAAAGCAAGTTACCTGTTCTATTAATATTCAGAATGAATTTAAGTGTTGCATTTGTTCATAGTGATAACATTTCTATCCCTGCAGACATCAGTGAGATCAGAGCCTAGCGACATGCAGTTTTCCATGATGAAGACTGATGATCGAATGTCTGCTGCTGAAAGCACGGTAAGAATGCTAAACCAGGGCACTGGGGGGGCTCAGTCGGTTTAGTGTCCAACTTCAGCTCAGGTCATGATCTCGCAGTTCGTGGTTTCAAGCCCCACACCAGGCTCTATACTGACAGATCAGAGCCTGGAGCCTGCTTTGGATTCTGTGTCTCCTCTCTCTGCCCCTCCCCCACTTGTGTGCACGCAGTCTCTCTTTCTTTCTCTCTTTCTCTCTTTTTCAAAAATAATGTTAAAAAAATTTTTTTAAAGAATTCTAAGTCAAATCCATGCCCAAGTTATTTTGATACTTTTGTAGACTATATTTTCTCCTAGGATGGATCAGAATGTATAGTGATAAATAAATTATGGTCTGTCATTTATTAAATCAGTGTAAGCTCCAGTCTCTTAGGCATGTAAGTTGCTTTTGCTGCTGCTGGCAACATCTAGCTACCTGGTGTCACAGCAGATGAAGGCATCTTCCTGATGCAGTGGGTGTTGCTCTTCCGATTCTTGTGGTAGTAAAAACAGGGAGGGCGCCTTCACAAATAGAAGTCTTGATTTCTATATCATTTTTTTTTCATGCTATTGGAGATGGTGAACAGAGCTCTGGAAATTGTACTTTTTATTTTATTAATAGCTTAGATGCATTTTCCCTGCCACAATTTAATATTCTGAAATCCAGATGATTTTCACAATTAATACAAATATATTTAAATTAAATGATCCCATTTCTTAAAAAGCTATTTAATTGATAGTGACTTATAATTGGTAGAATCAAGGAAATATATCAGTGTTTCTCTTTTTATATAAATCCATCACTCTTAATGAGCCCAAATAAGTAATACACTCCTTCCCATCCCTCACACAGGTTAACCCTGCACTGAAAATTACAATCAAATATTGACTGTGTGAGTAATGGAGGGACACTAGTCTAGCTACATTGACCAGTGACCTGCAGGTGATGGAAAGAATGATGATATAAAAAATTGAGCTCAATTACCCACACAATGTGGCTCAAAATCAGAATGTCCTCTTAGGATGGAAAACTCTCTATACTCTGGATATGAATTCAGTTTCAGTGGAACTTTGTCAGACTTACAGTCCTGTATTGCACAGAACTCTAATGAGAGGTGTAGAGAATTTTAAAAAGTTAGCCCACCCAAGGGCACCTGGGTGGCTCAGTTGGTTAAGCATCCAACTTTGGCTCAGGTCATGATCTCACAGCTCGTGAGTTCAAGCCCCATGTCAGGCTCTGTGCTGACATCTTGGAGCCTGGAGCCTGCTTCAGATTCTGTGTCTCCCTCTCTCTCAGCCCCTCCTCTGCTCTCTCTCTCTCTCTCTCCCTCAAAAATAAATAATAAAACATTAAAAAAAAATTTTTGAGGGGCGCCTGGGTGGCTCCGTCAGTTAGGCATCCAACTTCGGCTCAGGTCATGATCTCACAGTTTTTGAGTTTGAGCCCCGTGTCAGGCTCTGTGCTGACAGCTCAGAGCCTGGAACCTGCTTCAGATTCTGTGTCTCCCTCTGCCCCTCCCCTGCTCACGCTCTCTCTCTCTCTCAATAATAAATAAAGGCTAAAAAAAAATTTTCTTTTTTAATTTTTTTAAATAAAATAAAGTAACACCCAGCTATTTTAATGTACTTTTCAAAGGGTATGTTGGATGTGTGTAAAGCCAAGGACCCTTCCCAGACTATATATTACAATGTATTTTTTTAAATCACGTTGTTATCTTATTAGTTACAACATTTAATGTAAACCTGGCTCATTGTTTGCATAAATTAGATTTAGCTATTTGAATTTCCTTATTGGTCTTCACGAAGTACTGAGTAATTCATTTGCACGATCTCTTAATCTTTTCTGGCAGATCAGTGTGGTGGTTGGCAAGAAAACTTTGTTTCTTTATAATCTGAATGAACCAGATAGTCCAATTGATCTGGAATTTCAGCAGCGCTATGGTAACATTGTCTGCTATAGGTGGTATGTAAAAAAAGCTTATTACCAAAAGATATCCGTGTGTTTTTCCTTACTAATATATTTCATTTTTGACCTTAGCATTTTCACTTCTATATGTAACATTTTCTGGATTGTAAACTATGATTTAATATGTGAAACTTGGGGTACCTGGGTGGTTCAGTCAATTAAGTGGCCGACTTCGGCTCAGATCACGATCTCATGGTTCATGAGTTTGAGCCCCACAACAGTCTCTGTGCTGACAGCTCAGAGCCTGGAGCCTGCTTTGGATTCTATGTCTCCTCCTCTCTCTGTCCCTCTCCCGCTCATACTCACTCACTCTTTCTCTCTCTCTTTCTCTGTCAGAAATAAACATTAAAAAAAAATTAAATATGTGAAACTACCTAGCATATTACGTGGCCCTTGATAAATTGGATTCTGTAGTTCTTTAGTTTTAAGGCACTTGCTTATTTACATTATTGCAAATGATAGTTAATCATCCTTTTAATGTATTGTTGCCTTTGTTGCTATAGGTATGGTGATGGCTACATCATGATTGGCTTTTCACGTGGAATTTTTGTGGTCATCTCCACTCATATTAGAGAGATTGGGCAAGAGATATTTCAGGCTCGTGACCACAAAGATAGTCTAACCAGTATTGCAGTATCACAGACGCTTAATAAAGCTGCTACATGTGGTGATACCTGGTAAGTTATATTCACATTTTCCCAGGAAAGCTTATGTAAGGAATATTGAAGATATTCAACAAGACTTTGATGGCTAATATGACTCTATCCACCATACTTTCTTGCACTCCTAAAACCTGTTTGCAATTGAAAATTTCTAAGACTGCTTCTGCTGTTAACACTCAGGGCAAAACCTAAAATAAATACTAGATGTAAACTAAATACAACACCTAATATTGAGTTTGCTTGAAAATCCATCTTAAAATAGGTAATTCCAGGTAATATGAAGTAAGCACATTCCATCTGTCTCTCTCACTGAATACAGCTATAAACCCTGGGCAGACCTTTGTAGCAATGTGGATGGAACTGGAGAGTGTTATGCTAAGTGAAATAAGCCATACAGAGAAAGACAGATACCCTATGCTTTCACTCTTGTGTGGATCCTGAGAAACTTAACAGAAACCCATGGGTGAGGGGAAGTAAAAAAAAAAGAGGTTAGAGTGGGAAAGAGCCAAAGCATAAGAGACTCTTAAAAACTGAGAACAAACTGTGGGTTGATGGGGGGTGGGAGGGAGGGAGAGCCAAAGCATAAGAGACTCTTAAAAACTGAGAACAAACTGAGGGTGTGTGATGGGTATTGAGGAGGGCACCTTTTGGGATGAGCACTGGGTGTTGTATGGAAACCAATTTGACAATAAATTTCATATATTGAAGAAAAAAAAAAAAAACCTGGGCAGAATGCATGGAGCAGCTATTTAAGGACTTTAAAAAGTAAATAGTAGGCATATTGAAGAAGACCAGAATTTGAAGTACCACTGAACCAATAATGAGTCTCCCATTCGTCTTCCAATCTCTCAGGACTGAAGGCAGCCAAAATCCGGAAATAGAAACCAGAACTTAAATGAGAGAGCTCTGAGAGAAGTCTCTGGTTCTGGCTCAAGTTGCAGGAAAGAGAACTCCTCTTACGCTCAGAGACAGTTGGGGAAATTTCCCAGTTTCCTTTCTTTGTCTTTCTTTCTTCTTTCATGCCCTGGCCACCAAGCAACCTGCAGTGGCAGCAACAGCTCCGGCAAGAAGGACCCTCAGATGCCTACATCTCTGACAGAGGGTAACCTTCCTCCAGTTACAGGGGCTGTGGTCCCAGGAAAGTGGGGTAAACCCTGCTGCTTACTTTTCTCCCTGCCCTCCCACTGCTTGGTGGCAGGTATGGGTACAGTTGTGGGAAGGACAAGACCCTGCAGGGTAACTAGAGCCTGAACTTTACTGCTGGAAGACCAACAAAGGGAGCCCCAGGGAATCAGAACATACCAGGGAGATCCTAAAGAGGGAGGAGCTCTGGAAAGCAAGCATCTAAAGATATTTATGAGCTCCTAGGTTCACTCCTGAGCTATACATGTGTATCTCATCCTAAACATACCAAAGACTTTGAGAACTGAACTAAAAGATCATAATGCAAGTCCTCTGGGCCACAGAGTGGGCCATACAGGAACATATCCGAATATGACTGCAAAGCCTTTGAAAATGGAACTGATGTTGAAACCACAACCCACAAAAGTCTGGTTGATACTCGTGGCCTGAACCCAACTGGATTGGTTGCCTGCTTTGGAAAAAAAAAAAAAATTAGCCTTCTCTATGGGACTTAGACAAGGTGCAAGAGTCTCAAACATAATATTCAGAATGTCCAAAATAGAACTCAAAGTTGCCTGACATACAAAGAATCAAGAAAGTTTCAACTTGCTTGGACAAGGCAATCAAAAGATGCCAGTGCCAAGAGGATGGAGGTAAAGGTAGTACCTTTATAAAAATTGTCCAAATAAGTCCAAAAAAACCTAGCTCAGATAACATTATAAACTGCTAAAAACTAAAGACAAAAAAAAACAGCATTTTAAATGACAGTGGATTTCTCACCATAAGTCATGGAGGCCAGAAGGAAGCATCACAGCTTCCTAAAGGGCTGAGAGAAAAGAACAGTCAGCTGAAATTCATTACCCAGTGAAAATATCTGTCAGTAATGAAGTGAAATGGAAACATTCTCAGGTGAGGAAAAATGAAGAGAATTTATTGCTAGCAGACCTGCTCTAGAAGAATTGCTGAAGGAAGTTCTTCAGATGGGACAGAACAGATGACAGCAGAGGATTCAGAACATCAAGAATGAAGGAAGAACGACAGAAATGGTAAATACAATAGATCATTTTTTTTGAGACCTTTAACATACGTGCTGTTGAAAGCAAAATTATCATATTGTCTGGTAGTATGTTCAGCATATTAAGATGCAGTACATAAGACAACCCCAACATAAAGGGAAGAGGTTAAAGTTATATGGGATTTCTACATTATTTGAAGTGGTGAAATACTGATTCTAAAGAGACTGTGAAATTAAATATGTATGTTATAATCTAGAGCAACCACTAAAAAACAGGCAGAGATATATACAAAAACACAATAGGTAAATTAAAATGGAATACTGAAAAATGTTCAAATCTAAAAGTGGCAAGAAAGGACAAACAGGAACAAAGGGACAAACAAAATAACAAAACAGTAGATTTAAGTTCACACAGATCAATTAACTATGTTAAACGTGTAAATGGCAATGCTATTAGACATAGACTATTAGAATTCTTAAATGACCCTATTATATGTTGTAACTCCCTTCAATATAATCATGTAATGAAATAACCAGGTAAAAGTGAAAGGATGGAAAAAGATCATCCAAGTGATAACCAAAAGAAAGCTAGGTGTCTGTCTGGGTATCAAAGAGCAAAGAAAATTACAGGGATGGGGAGAGAGACTGCATATTGATTAGATATAACAATGCTCAATGAGCACGCACCTAGCAACAGAGCCTCAAAATAGATGAAGTAAAAACTGGCAGAATTAAAAGAAATAGACAACAATAATAGTTGAAGTCCTCAGGGTCCCACTTTCAGTAATGCATGGAACAATTAGAAGTTCAACAAGGAATTAAAAGTATCAAATTGACACTTATTAAGTAGAGCACAGAGTGTCAGATCATGAGCTGCCGTTCAACGATACACAACAAGAAGAACTGAAATGGAGAAATTCACTATTCACAGGTCCAGGAGGAAATACCTGGCCTGTCTCACAGAGAGTTCAAGGTACAGTTCAGACAAAAAGAGACAACCAGGGGCATGTGCTGTTAATAGGGTTTATGGAAAAAATAGCATTCATGAATAAACTGCTTTAGGGTTCCCAGGCTAAGTCCAAATTGGTCAACTCTAACGAAAAGAGTGGGGTAAGCCCCAGAGATCTTATCCTAGGGGAACATAAGGCACACAGGTGGTAGGAGGCAGGGGAGACTGTTGATCACAAGGGCTTTTGGGGAAGTCACATCCAGAACTTACATTTGCTTGTGACTCTGTGGGCTGTTACTTAGGGCATGCACTTATAAGAAGGAGGGAGGGGTGTCAATTTAAGGCCATTTGGCCAAACAGAATGGATGCTGAGGCAGCAGTACCATGGAGTAGCTTAGCTAAACTCTTCATAGATTTGGACAGCACAGTAAACCAACTAGACTTAACATACATCTGTTGGACATTACACCAACAATGGAATATATGTTTTTTCTATGCACCCATGGAACATGCACCAAGATAGTCCATATCCTGGACCATGAAACCTCAACAAATTTATTTTTATTTTGTTTTAGTGAGAGCTAGAGAGTGGGTGGGGGAGCGGGTGGAGGCGGAGAGAATCTCTAGCAGGCTCCGTGCTTAGCAGAGTCTGACATAGGGCTCAATCTCATGACCCTGGGATCCTGACCTGAGCTGAAATCAAGAGTTGACCACTCAACCAACTGAGCCACCCAGGTGCCCCCAAAACCTCAAGAAATTTACATTGAAGTCCTACAAAATGTGTTCCTTGGCTATAATATAACCACACTTGAAATGAATAATAGAAAAACAACAGGAAATTCTATGAACACTTGGAAATTAACCTACTCCAAATAAATCATGACTATATCCCAGAGAAAATTTAAAAATACATAGAACTGAAATCTCTAATCAATCTAAATTCCTACTTGAAGAAACTAGAAAAAGAAGATCAAACAAAAGGCAAAGCAGAAGGAATAAAATAATAAAGAGCAGAAACTGATGACATTGAAAATAGAATTGGAAAAAACAAAAAGGTGTTTTTTTAAAAAAATGATAAAAAATTGATCGGCTTCTAGCAAGAATGACAGAAATAAAAAGACACAAATCATCAATATCAAGAATGAAACGGGAATATTGCTACAGATCTGGAAGCCATTAAAAGGCTAATAAAGGAATACTACAACTTCAGAACTATAGAGGAATACTACAGACAACTTGGAAATTTGACAAATTAGAAGACTGGAAAAATCCTTTAAAAACCACTACCAAAACTCAACCCAGATGAAACAGATAATCTGAATTAGTCCTGTAACTTTTAAAGAAATTGAATAATTTAAGCCTCCTGAAAAATCTCCAGGTTCAGATGGTTTCACTGGAGGATTCTACCAAATTCTTTTTAAAAAAGAATTAACACCAATTTTACAAAATCTCCTCAGAAAATAAAAGAGGAGGGAACACTTCTCACCTTATTTTATAAGGCCTTACACCAAAATCAAACTATACAAAGAAAAAGAAAGAAAGGAAAAAGAAAGAAAGAAAGGAAGGAAGGAAGAAAAGAAAGAAAGAAAAAGAAAACTAGAGACCAATCTCTCATGAACTTGGACAAAAAATCTTCAACAAAATTTAACAAACTGAAGTCAGCAATATATAAAAAGAATTATACTTCATGACCAAGTGGGATGTATTCCAAGTATGCAAGCCTTATCGACATTCATAATTCAATGAAGTTACTATATCTGCAGCTGAAGAAAAACCATACGATCACATCAGTTGACACACAAAAATATTTCATAAGATCTAACACCCATTCATTGATAAGAATTCTCAGTAAGTTAGGGATGGGGGGGAATTACCTCAACTTGATAAAGAATGTCTACTAAAAAGCCTAACATCTTTCATGGTGAAAGACTGAGTGCTTGCCTCCTGAGATTGGGAACAAGGCAAGGCTCTCCACTCCCACTACTCTAATGTAACCTAATATTAGAAGTTCTAGCCACTGCAGTTTAAGACAAGAGAAAGAAATAAGCTACATCCAGATTGAAAAGAGAAAAGTAAAACCATCTCTGTTTGCAGATGAAATGATTGCGTATGTAGAAAATCTCAAGGAGTACAAACAAGGAATGCCTAGAACTAATGAATGAGCACTGCATGGCCATAGGATGCAAGATCAATGCACAAAAATCAGTCACATTTCTATATACTGATAACAAACCTATGGAAACCAAATTAAAAATATGTCCTTTTTACTCCAAAGAAAATGAAGTACTTAGATCTACACTTAACAAAGCATGTACAGGGTCTATGTGCTGAAAATTCCAATATGATGCTGGAAGAAATCAAGAGACCCAAAGAAAAGGAGAAACACACTGTTCATAGGTCAGAAGACTGAACATAGTGAAGATATCAGTTCTCTCCAAATTAATCTATAGATTTAATGAAATTCATATGAGAATCCCAAGGTGGTTTTTTTGTAGATATAGACAAGCGTATGCTAAAACACAGTTAATCCTTGAGCAACAGATGTTTGAACTGCTTGGATCTACTTATGTGCAGATTTATTTTTCAGGTTTTTTTTTTTTTTTTTTTTTGAGAGAGAAAGAGGAGGGGCAGGGAGAGAGAGACAGAGACAGAGAGAGAGAGAGAGAGAGAGAGAGAGAGAATCCCAAGCAGGTTCCTCACTGACAGTGCAGGTAGGTCTTGAACCCCCACAAACCATGAGATCGTGAGCTGAGCTGAAGTCAAGAGTTGGACACTCAACCAACTGAACCACCAAGGCACCCCTACATGCAGATTTTTAAAAATACATACAGTACTGTAAATGTAAATTATCTTTAAGAATTTCTTAATAACATTTTCTTTCCTCTAGCTTACATTATTGTAAGAATACAGTATATAATGTATATGACATACAAAATATGTGCTAATAGACTGTTTATATTATCGATAGGGCTTCCAGTCAACAGTCGGCTATTAGTTAACTTTTGGGGGAGTCAAACGTTATATGCCAATTTTCAACTGTGCAGGATTTGGCACCCCCAACCCCCATGTTGTTTAAGAACCAATTGTGTATATGCAAAATCACGGGTCCTAAAATAGCTAAAAGCAGTCTTTAAAAAAAAACAATAAAGGGGCACCTGGATGGCTCAGTTGGTTAAGCATCCAACTTCAGCTCAGGTCATGATCTCCTGGTTCGTGAGTTCAAGCCCCACATAGGGCTCTGCACTGACAGTTTGGAGCCTGCTTTGGATTCTCTCCCTCTCTCTGCCCTTCCCCCACTCATGTTCTGTGTGTGTGTCTCTCTCTCTGTCTCTCAAAGATAAATCAACATTTAAAAAAATTTTTTGAAGAGAACAATCAAATGAGAGGAATCATCTTACCTAGTATTAAAGCTCACTTTATAGCTGCAGTAATCAAGACCATGTGGTATGGGCAGAGGGAAAGACACATAGATCAATGGAACAGTATAGAGAAGCCAGAAATAAACCCACACAAATATGCACAACTGGTTCTTGACAAAAGTAGAAAATTAAGTAGAATTAAAATTGCCTTTCCAAGAAATGGTGCCCAAGCAACCGGATATCCATATGGAAAAAACCTGGAAAACAAACTTCACACCTTAATCAAAAGTTAATTCAGTGGGTCGTGGATTTAAATTTAAAATGCAAAACTATAGCATTTTTAGATAAAAACAGGAAATCTTCTAGGTCTAGGCAAAGAGTTCTTGGTTTTAAAACCAAAAACATGATCTGTATAAGGAAATATTGGAAAATTAGACTTGCTCAAAACTAAAAAAATTTTACCCCATGAAAGATTCTGTTAAGAGAATGAAAGATAAACAGCACAATGAGAAAGAATATTCACAAACCACGTATCCAACAAAGGACTAGTATCTAGAATGCATAAAGGGCCCTCTCAAAACTCAAAAGTAAAAAAACCAAACAATCCAATTAGAAAATCGGCAAAAGACATACATTTCAGCAAAGAAGATATATAGATGGTAAACACATGAAAAGATGTTTGACATCATTAGCCATTCCAGAAATGCAAATTCAGACCACAATGAGATATTACTATGCATCTATTAGAATGGCTAGAATTAAAAATAGTTATAACATCAAGTGCTGGGAAGGATGAGGAGAAGCTAAATCACTCAAACCTTGATGGTAGGAGTGTAAAATGGTACAGCTACATTGGAAAACAGTTTGGTAGTTTCTTTATTTTTTTTTAATTTTATTCATTTTTGAGAGAGAGAGAGCATGGGTAGGGGTGGCACAGAGAGAGGGGGACAGAGGATCTGAAGCAGGCTCTACACAGACAACAGAGCCCAATGCAGGGCTTGAACCCATGAACCATGAGATCACGACCTGAGCTAATGTCAAACGCTCAACCCAGTGAGCCACCCAGGTGCCCTAGTTTGGCAGTTTCTTAAAACAACAACAACAAAAACTGAACATGTACTTACCGTATGACCCAGGAATTTCACTCCTGGCCATTTTTCTCAGGCACATGAAAATTTATATTCACAGAAAAACCTGAATATGAATGTTTATAGCAGCTTTATTTGTAATAGTCAAAAACTAGAAACCATCCAGATGTCCTTCAGTGGGTGAGTGGTTAAACTAGTACATCCACATCATGGAATACTACTCAGCCATAAAAAGGAACACACTATTGATACACACAACAACTGATGTGAACCTCCAGAGAAGTACGCTGAATGAAAAGGGCCATTCACAAAATGTCACATACTGTGATTCCATTTATGTAATCCTGTTGAAATGATAAAGTTATAGAAATGGAGAACAGATTAGTGGTGACCAGGGCTTAGGAATGCATCTGGGGTGGAGAGGAAGGAGGTTAAGTGCATATATAAAAGGGCAACACAAGGATCCTTGTTGTGATTGAACTATTCTATATCCTGACTGTGGTCCTGGATCTCAGCAATCTCACATGTGATAAAATAGCATGGAACGAAATACAAACACATGCATACATACACATGCACACACAAAATGAATACAGGTAAAACCTGGGACATCTGAAAGAGGTTATATCAATGTCATTATTTGACTATACTATTATCCTGTAGATTTTCAAGATATTAACATGTAAGGAAAGGTGGAGGGTATAGACAATCTCTGTATATACAATCTCCATATTCTCTCTTACAACTGCATGTGGATCTACAATTATATCAAAATAAAAAGTTAAATGAAAACAAGGAAGTAATATATATAAAGGGAAAACCCTAGAAGGGCGGAAGGGAGGAGAGAGGAAAGGAGACAAAGAGGAAAGAAATCTTACAACCATTGTGTCCCAACACTGTGCTATACAACTTTCATTGGCATGAACTGACCTATCTTCTCTGTAACCCTATGAAGTAATATGCCTGCAGTTTTTCATTAGTATTTTTTTAATGTTTATTTATCTTTGAGAGAGAGAGACACACACACACAGAATCCGAAGCAGGCTCCAAGCTCCAAGCTGTCAGCACAGAGCCCAATGCGGGGCTTGAACTCACGAACTGCAAGATCATGAGAACCACCCAGGTGCCCAATATGCCTGCAGTTTTTCAGAGCTTTCAACCTATGCCTTGTGATTCCAGATAAATGGTCTTTCTGTTATACCTCATTTCTCTTTGTATGAAAGAACTCAGGGTGGTCGGAGGAGCACACAGATAAGAGAAACGTTTTACTTCTTAAATAATTAATGCTGCTCAGAAGAAAGTTTTCCTACACAAAGTTTTCTTCAGGGCAACTTAAACCTCCTTGTTCCTAAAACTATAGATCAGAGAATGCAGCCGGGCACAACCACCACCCCACAAAGAAAAATTTTTTAAGATAAAATGTAATTATAGAAATTCTATTTTCTTACCTTGACCCAAATGATTATCCTATACAGGCCCCTTTGGAAAACACTGACCTGTTCTGTAGCCTACACTTTTTCATGAACTGAAACAATTTTGCTTAACGCTTATATTTATATACATATTTTTTCATTTTTCAGCATTAAGATTCATGACTTGGCAGAATTAAAAGATATGTATGCTATAATCAACCTGGATGATGAAAATAAAGGTACTGGTTTTTCTGAAGCAGAGTGACATTTTATTGCAATGACAGAGTAGTGTGCTTACTATTATATGATTTGCATTCATTGTGGGAGGAATAAAATTAACACCCTTCATTAGAGTTTGCTAAAATAACCCTAACTCTAACCTTCATTAGGTTTCCCTAAAAGAACCTACTCCTCTACAAAGCTGTAAATCCACTTTCATCTAAAGATTTATAGTGAGTTTAATCCCAATTTCAGTTATAAAATCTAAATTCTGACATACTTTCTCTTTGAGCCACTACTGAATGAATCAATGCTCATGCTCACATGCCTGTCCATAGTGAAGTTTTAGTCTGTATAGACCATTAAAGAAATCACTTGAAGATTTTTTTTTGTCTCTGTAGTTTAAATGAAAATAATCGTTTGCCCGCAACAGTATTATTCTTGACTACTCCTTTATTCTGTCACTTACTTCAGGGTTGGGCACCTTATCCTGGACAGATGATGGCCAGTTGCTGGCACTGTCTACCCAGAGGGGCTCACTGCACGTCTTCCTGACCAAGCTTCCCATCCTCGGGGGTGCCTGCAGCACAAGGATTGCATATCTCACCTCTCTCCTTGAAGTTACCGTGGCCAACCCTGTAGAAGGAGTATGAAAATAGTGTTACTTTGATTCTATTTATCAGTAAAACCAAAACAGTTGTAGCAGTTGACTTGCTACTCTTACTCTTCTGTATTCTAGGAGCTGCCAATCACAGTGTCTGTTGATGTGGAACCCAACTTTGTAGCCGTAGGGCTCTATCACCTGGCCGTGGGAATGAATAATCGAGCTTGGTTTTATGTCCTCGGAGAAAATGGCAAGTATCAATCCAGTTGTCGTTTTCTTAACCAGCATGTAATTTCTGTTATTATTTGGGAAATGCTGAAAGTTTCTTTTAAGACCAGGTCTTTCACTCTTTGTCTTCAGATGCCTCTTTCTTAGCTTAAATGGTTATATGAGTCCTCTAAAAACTTGGCATAATTTTTGGAAGGATTCTATCCTTTACCTTTGCAGTGAACACAGCATTGGTATAGTGGGCAGAGTATGACCTTTAGAATTAGGCCCCAAGTTCAAATTCCCCTCCTGCTCCTTGTAGCTGGGTGACTGTAGACAAATTATCTACCCCTCTGAGCCTTGTTTTGGAAGGCTTCGTCTGGAAAATGAGGATTCTTCTACTTGTAAGGGGTCATGAGCAAAACTAAATGAAGTAACGTGTGATCCACCTTTGCACAATGACTTTCTTGGGCACTTTCTTGGGTAGGCTAGTGGTTGGGTCCCTTCCCCCTCCTTTTATCCATGAAGTAATGACCATTAGCACCTGAAGGGAGCCTTGCTTTTTCTTCTCCCCTTTGGGGGTCAGATCTCCCTCAGGAGTAGAGTGAGCCTGAGAATTATCCCCCAATAGAGTACACCATTAAGCTTATTGTCACGAAAGTGTAATTTTTCATTGTTTTATGTGTGATTTTATTTTCTCTTACTTGGTTTCACATGCACCACTATGGAATTCCTGAAGGCAAATCTATATGACAACTAAGATTGTCTTTAGGACGGCCAAAATACAAATTTTTGGTTCAGAATGCCCTTAAAAACACACATGTCAAAATTATTTGCAAATCTTTATGTAATTTTATTTATATATTAATGTGTGTGTGTGTGTGTTTATTGCTACAGCTGTTAAAAAATTGAAAGATGTGGAATATCTGGGGACGGTATCCAGTGTTTGCCTTCATTCTGACTATGCTGCTGCACTTTTTGAAGGCAAAGTCCAGTTGCACTTGGTAAGTATAATTTTGATGTCCCAGAGCCCTCAGGACTAGTGATGACTCAGTTTAAATGATGATGATGATCAGCCTAATGTCATATTATCAAGAACTTTGGTCAGAAAGCTAGAAAGCCAGGTGTGCATAAGGGACTAACAGAACTCTTTACCCCTTCTGCATGAGATGTTCAGTTAACTTTCCTGCTCTAACCTTCATTAACCTCCTGCTCTGTTTCCAAGAAACCCAACAGAATATCCACTGTGCTACTCACAACACTGCTGCAGCAAAATAGATCCTGTTGGTAGACTGCATCTAGTGGGAAATTAAAAACTGATGGACACGTTATATGCCTGGTCTTCCTGGAATGAATTGACTTCTGTATTTGGGCATGTCGCTAGGGGGGATCCTTGAAACGAAACCTATTGTTCAAAAGACATTGGGTCCCAAATGTGGTCCCTAAACAAGGGCCTCTCTTACATCTATTTCATGCCTCTTTGCTTCTGGGAAACCAAAGAGAGTAGCTATTACCACTGCAGGGCCTGCTGCAAAAACCATTCCCCCTAAAAGGGGTTGTTTAATGCTGCCCTGCCAGGTGGTTCCTGTCTGATGTCTTTCTCAGTAGACATTCAGTAATCTGAACGTTTAATCGAACTTAGGAAGACCCTCTCCTATCTCCCTAGATTGTTACAGGCCAGGTTTAGTCAAATACACCTATAAGCTATTATTCTTTTGTATTTTAGATAGAAAGTGAAATCCTGGATGCTCAAGAAGAACGTGAGACTCGACTCTTCCCGGCAGTGGATGATAAGTGCCGTATTTTATGCCATGCCTTAACTGGTGATTTCCTCATCTATGGCACAGATGTGCGTAGTGGCTTCTTTGATACAGAACATAGGGGAATTTTTAATTGTTATTTTGTAATATGCATGTATATTGTATACGTTACATTATATTGTTATATACAGTAGATAGACACGTACAGCAAATAGGTGGCATGATTTGCTATCAAGGTGCTTTTGTGATTATAAGCAATTCTGATGGCAGAGTAAAAAGAGCAGACTTTGGAGCCTGGAAAGTCTGGGCTCACATGCCAGTTCTATTACTTGCTAGGTGGTACTTAACCCCTCCAAGCCTCAGTTTCCTTATCTGGATCCTTTAAGGATTTAATGTGGTGATGAACATAAGACACCTCATTCCACCTCATTTAGATCTTCACTGCCTACATTTAGTAGGCATTTAATAAATAGTACAACTAATTGTGTATTGAGAATCCCACTTTAACCGTCTCGTCTTTTGAACCACCAGTACCCTACTCCTCTAAATATTACATTAGTCACATGGACATAAAACATAGTAATAGCACTTTATATTTGTACAAATATAGGTTTCAAAGATTTTTCAAAACCTATCATATCTGTTATCTTGTTCAATCTCTAAAATAATTTAGTAAAGGTGGTAGGAAGAGCAGTTTTCCACATTAATTAGAAAAGCAATTCACTGTTTTAAATGTTTCATTTTCTCACATTGAACTGTTCTTTAAAAAAGAGCATGTCTTAAAACACACTATTGCCGTAAGGGAGACTTTAAGTTTGACCTAAAATGATCAGTCCTTTTAGTAATATACACCAGTAGGGTAGGCCTCATATGTCAGGTAAAGTGGCAAGGGAAATGGTAAATAATAGTAAATATAAAACATTTGTATGATACATGACAGTTTATAAAGCCCTGATCTCACTTATTTTATCTCATTAGTTTTCTAAAATAAGCAGAGAAGTTTTAGAGATGAGGACACTGAACTTTAAGAGGTGAGTGAGTTTGTGATAGACGTGGAACGTGAACAGTATCTCTGATGTAAAATCCACTCTTTCCACTATGCCACACAGCATTCTGAAGTAAGAATTCAGGGTGTGGTGGTCTGACATTAAGTCAACATTTATCTCAATCTTTCTTGAGTGATTCTGACTACGTCATGTTTTTTAAAGTTTTATCGAGGTATGATTGATAGACAACAAGCTGCACTATTTAAAGGCTACAATTTGAGGGGCGCCTGGCTGGTCTAGTCAGTTAAGCGTCCAACTTCCGCTCAGGTCATGACCTCGCGGTTCATGAGTTTGAGCCCCGCATTGGTCTCCGTGCTGACAGCTCAGAGCCTGGAGCCTGTTTCAGATTCTGTGTCTCCCTCTCTCACTGCCCCTTCCCCACTCATACTCTCTCTCTTCTGTCTCTCTCTGGCTCAAAAATGAATTAAAACATTAAAATTTTTAAAGCACAATTTGGTAAGTTTTGACCTGTATATACCTGTGAAACACCATCAACTCAGTCAAACTAGTGAACACATCCATCACCCCCAAAAGTTTTCTCACACCCCTTTATGATTCTTCCTTCTTGTCCCACCACATTGATTGCTCTCTGTCACTATAAATGAGTTTCTGTTTTCTAGTTTTATGTAAATGGAATCATACAATATGTACTCCTTTCTATCTGCCTTCTTTTATTCAGTACCATTATTTCGAGATTCATTTCCTACTGTGTGTGTCAATTGTTGATTCCTTTTTCTTGCTGGAGTGGTATTTCATAGTATGCATTTATTATAATTGGCTTAATCAAGAACCTAAGGATGGATATTGGGGCTGTTTCTAGTTTGGGGTTGTTTCCAGCCTGGATTGTTTCCAGTATGGGGTCTTCACAAATAAAGCTGCTATAAACATTCATGTTCAAGTCTTTGCATGGACACATGCTTTCTTTTCTCTTCCATAAATACCTAAGAAGTAGAATGGCTACATTATATGGCATGTGTGTTTAAGTTTTTAAGAAACTGACAGTCTGTTCTCTAAATTGATTGTACCATTTTACATTCCCATCAACAGTATGTGAGTATTCCAATTCCTCTACATCCTCACTGACATTTGACGTGATCAGTCTTTTTAATTTTAGCCACTCTTAAGTGTATCTTAAGTGAAATCTCATTGTGATTTCAATTTGCATTTCTCTAATGGATTAATGTGGAGCATCTTTTCATGTGCTTGTTTGCTTTCTGTGTATCTTTGGTGAAATGTCTGTTCAAATTTCTTTGGCTATTTCCTAATTGGGTTGTGTTCTTATTATTGATTTTTGAGAGGTTTTTTTTTTTTTATATATATTCTGGATTTAAGTCCTTTATCAGATATATACTTTGCAAGTGTTTTCTCTCATTGCATGAGTTGTCTTTTCTTTTCTTTCTCTTACCAGTGTCTTTCAAAGAGAAAAGTGTTTTGATTTTGATGAAGTCCAACATGAATTTTTTTTTTTTTTATGCATTGTGCTTTTGGTGTCCTGAGTAATCTTTGCCTAACCCAAGGTCATAAGGTTTTTCGACTATGTTTTCTTCTGTAAGTTTTATAGCTTTATGTTTTATATTTAGTTCTGCGATCCATTTTGAATTAATTTTTGTTTATACTGTAAGGTATAGTATAGATCAAAGTTCATTTTTTGTTTATAGATATTCCAATTGTTCCAGCGCCATTTGTTGAAAAGACTGTCCTTCCTCCACTGAATCATCTTTGTGCTTTTGTCACAAATCAGTTGTCCCATAGGGGCGCCTGGGTAGCTCAGTCGGTTAAGTGGCCAACTTCAGCTCAGGTCATGATCTCATAGTTGGTGAGTTCAAGCCCTGCATCAGGGTCTGTGCTGACAGCTCAGAGCCTGGAGCCTGTTTCCAATTCTGTGTCTCACTTGCTTTCTGCCCCTCCCACACCTTTCTCTCAAAAATAATAAATAAACATTTTAAAAAAATCAATTATCCATAAATAAGTGGGTCTTTTTCTGGAATTGCTCATTCCATTGATCTGTGTGTCTATAAGAGTATCATGCTGTTTTAATTGCTGTAAATTTATAATAAGTCCTAAAATCAGGTAGTGTTAGCCCTCCAACTTTGTGTTTCTTTTTCAAAGTTGTTTTGGCCATTTTCAGTACTTTGCATTGCCATTTGAATTTTATGATAAGCTTGTTAATTTTTACAAAAAGGCTGCTGGGAATTTTAATGGTATCATGTTGAACTTACAGATCAGTTGCCATCTTAAACTCTACTCACCAATGAGCAAGGTATATATTTCCATTTATTTAGGTTTTCTTTATCTTAGTATTTTCAAGTTTTCTGTGTACCAATACCCCTTTTATCAGAGTAATACCTACGTATTTCATATTTTTGTATTTTAGCATTTTTCATTTTTTAATACATAGTATTACATTTTAATTTTTAATTTCTGAATGTTCATTGGTAGCATATAGAAGTGCAACTGATTTTTGTGTATTATTTCTGTATACTGCAGCCTGGCTAGATTCACTTAGTAGTTCTAGTAGTTTTTTGTAAATTCCACTGGATTTTCTATATAGATGATCATGTCATCTCTGAGTAAAGGTAGTTTTACTTCTTTTCCAATCTGGATGCCTTTTTTTCCAATTCATTGTCGAATAGGAATGGTGGGAGTGGTATCTTCATCTTGTTCTTGACCATGACGTATGATTTTAGCTACAGATCTTTTGTAGATGCCTGTTAACAGGTTGTATGTATACTACAAAACCTAAAAACCACTAAAATAACAAAGTTGTAGCTAAGAAGTCAACAAATTAGATAAAATCAAATAATAAAAAATACACAATTATATTGAACCCATTAAGCTATCCTAGCATTGGTGCTCTTCAAATAATTTTGTTATTTTTTCTTTTTTTCATATTGGATGGTTTCTACTGCTGTATTTCAAGGTCATTAGCCTTTTCTTCTGTAGTGTCTAATCTGTCATTAGTCTCATCCAATGTATTTTTCAATTCACATGTGGTATTTTCATCTGTAGAAGATATGTTTCTTTTTTTTAGTCTTCCATGTCGCCACTTAACTTTTTAAACATGAAATATAGTTTTAAAACATTTCACGTTTTAATGACCTTATCTGCTAATTCTAATATCTGTGTCAGGTTTTATTGATTAATTACTCTCTTTATTATGGTTCATGTGTTTCTATGTTTTTGCATACCTGGTAATTTTACCTTTTGGGGTGCTAGATATTTTTGTATTTCTAAAAATATTCTTGAACTTTGCTCTGGGATGCAGTTAATTGACTTAGAAACAGTTTGGCCCTTTTGAGTCTTGGTTTTATAATTTCTTAAGCAGATGTGAAACAGTGCTCAGTCTATAGCTAATTATTTCTCACTTTTGATCTTTCTGTATTCTGTACCCAGTGCCCTGTGAGCTATGATCTTTTTTTTCCAATCTGACTATTGGAAACAGTCACTATTCCCAGTTCTGTTCCCTCTAATCCCTTTGGATGGTTCTTTCCATGGCCTTGTAGTTTTTTCATACATGCAGTCATTGCTACCAGCTGAGGACTCACGGTGGACCCCCTGCAGCTCTCCAAGCTTCTTTGTCTCTTGTCCTCTGCCCTGCAAAGTCCAGCCACCTGTGCTCCCTGGACTCTCAGTTCCATCTCCTTAACTCAGGGAGCCCTGCCCTGCCTGCATCCTCCTCCCTTTGCCATGCCTTGAAAACTTGCAAAGCAAAAGCTGGAGCAATCATAGGGCTCACCTGGTTTGCTTCCAAAATCTCAGGCATCACTGTTCTTTGTTGCCTCGTTCCAATATGTTGACAATTGTTTTTTCATGATTTTGTCTGTTCTTTTTGGTTGTTTGGGTGGGAAAGTTAAATCCAGTTTGTTACTCTGTCTTGGCCTGAATAGAAGTCCAAGATGTTATGTGTTTTTATTTTAATTAAACTTTTTATTTTGAGATCATTGTAGATTCACAGGCAGTTGTAGGAAACAATACAAAGAGATCCCATGCAAGAAACAAAACAGGGAGATCCAATATACTCTTTTCCTAGTTTCCCCCAATGGTAACATATTATATATTATAACCAGGATATTAACATTGATAGTCAAGATACAGAATAATTCTATCACCAGGAGGATCCATGTCTATTTTATAGATACATCCACTTCCCTTCTGCTTTCACCCCCATCTTAATCCCTGGTAACAAAGTTACAGTTGACCTTGAACAACAGGAGTTTGAACTGTACAGGTCTACTTATATGTGGATTTTTTTTTCAATAAATTCAGTATAGTACTGTAAATGCATTTTTTCTTAAGGTTTTTGTAATATGTTCTCTAGCTTTATTGGAAGAATTCAGTATATAAGACATTTAACATACAAAATATGTGTTAATCAACTGTTGTGTTATTGGTAAGGCTTCCAGTCAACAGTAGGCTATTAGTAATTTTGGGGGGAAGTCAAAAGTTATACGTGGATTTTTGACTATGGGGGTGGTCAGTACCCATAACCCCTGTGTTGTTCAAGGGTCAACTGTAATCTGTTCTCCATTTCTATAATTTGTCATTTGATTCATTTGAGTCATTGTGTGCATCAATAATTTTTTTCCTTTTTATTGCTGAGTAGCATTCTATGATATGGATGTACCAGTTTGTTTAAGGATTCACCAACTGAAGGACATCTGGATTAGTTCCAGTTTTTGAATATTGCAAATAAAGCTTCTGTAAGCATTCACATACAGGTTTTTATGTGAATAAGTTTTCACTTCTGAGTAAATGCGAAGTTAACACTCACATCCACTGTAATGGCTATAATCAAAAAGTCGGATAATAACAAGTGTTGGGAGAGATGGAGAGGAATTAGAACTCTTATACACTGCTGGTGGGGATGTAAAATGGTGCAGCTGCTTGGGAAAATACTCTGGCAGTTCTGTAAGAGATTAAACAGAGTTATCTTATGACCCAGGAATTGTACTCCTGTGTATATACCCAAGAGAAATGAAGATATATGTCCACATAAAACTTGTATACCAATGTTCATAGCAACATTATTTATAATAATCAAAAGATGGAAACAACCCAAATGTCCATCAACTGATAAATGAACATATGGCTTATCCCTACAATGGAATGTTATTTGGCAATAAAAAGGAATAAAATACTGATACCTACTACAAAGTAGATGAACCTAGAAAACATCATGTTTAAGTAAAAGAAAGCAGTCACAAAAGACCACATATTGTATGATACTGTGTATATGACATGTCCAGAATAGACAAATCTAGTGATAGAAAGTAGATTAGCGGTTATCTAAGACTGTGGGGAGAGTGGGATGGGGTTGGGGAAAATGAGAAAGATTACTAAATGGGGTTTCTTTTTGAAACAATGAATTGTTTTAAAATGAATTGTGTACTGGGACCTTATGAAGATAAAAAGCTTCTGCACAGCAAAGGAAACAACCAACAAAACTAAAAGGCAACCAACGGAATGGGAAAAGATATTTGCAAATGACACATCGGACAAAGGGCTAGTATCCAAAATCTATAAAGAGCTCATCAAACTCCACACCCGAAAAACAAATAACCCAGTGAAGAAATGGGCAGAAAACATGAATAGACACTTCTCTAAAGAAGACATCCGGATGGCCAACAGGCACATGAAAAGATGTTCAACGTCGCTCCTTATCAGGGAAATACAAATCAAAACCACACTCAGATATCACCTCACGCCAGTCAGAGTGGCCAAAATGAAGAAATCAGGAGACTATAGATGCTGGAGAGGATGTGGAGAAACAGGAACCCTCTTGCACTGTTGGTGGGAATGCAAATTGGTGCAGCCGCTCTGGAAAGCAGTGTGGAGGTTCCTCAGAAAATTAAAAATAGACCTACCCTATGACCCAGCAATAGCACTGCTAGGAATTTATCCAAGGGATACAGGAGTACTGATGCATAGGGGCACCTGTACCCCAATGTTTATAGCGGCACTCTCAACAATAGCCAAATTATGGAAAGAGCCTAAATGTCCATCAACTGATGAATGGATAAAGAAATTGTGGTTTATATACACAATGGAATACTACGTGGCAATGAGAAAAAATGAAATATGGCCTTTTGTAGCAACATGGATGGAACTGGAGAGTGTGATGCTAAGTGAAATAAGCCATACAGAGAAAGACAGATACCATATGGCTTCACTCTTATGTGGATCCTGAGAAACATAACAGAAACCCATGGGGGAGGGGAAGGAAGAAAAAAAAAAAAAAAAAAAAAAAAAG